>NW_028270160.1:47835537-48075537 GCF_037043375.1 Chiloscyllium plagiosum | reverse complement strand
GAGATCGAGAGCGAGAGATCGAGAGTGAGAGCGAGAGATCGAGAGCGAGAGATCGAGAGCGAGAGATCGAGAGCGAGAGATCGAGAGCGAGAGATCGAGAGCGAGAGATCGAGAGCGAGAGATCGAGAGCGAGAGCGAGAGATCGAGAGCGAGAGCGAGAGATCGAGAGCGAGCGATCGAGATCGAGAGATCGAGAGAGAGAGAGAGTGATCGAGAGAGAGAGTGATCGAGAGAGAGTGATCGAGAGAGAGTGATCGAGAGAGAGTGATCGAGAGAGAGTGATCGAGAGAGAGAGAGTGATCGAGAGAGAGAGAGAGATCGAGAGAGAGAGAGAGAGAGAGATCAAGAGAGAGAGATCAAGAGAGAGAGATCAAGAGAGAGAGAGATCAAGAGAGAGAGAGATCAAGAGAGAGAGAGATCAAGAGAGAGAGAGATCAAGAGAGAGAGAGATCAAGAGAGAGAGATCGAGAGAGAGAGAGAGAGATCGAGAGAGAGAGATCAAGAGAGAGAGAGATCAAGAGAGAGAGAGATCAAGAGAGAGAGAGATCAAGAGAGAGAGATCAAGAGAGAGAGAGAGAGATCAAGAGAGAGAGAGAGAGATCAAGAGAGAGAGAGAGAGAGAGAGAGAGCGATCGAGAGAGCGATCAAGATCGAGAGATCGAAAGAGATCGAGAGAGATCGAGAGAGATCGATCGAGAGAGAGATCGAGAGATCGAGAGAGAGATCGAGAGAGAGATCGAGAGATCGAGAGAGAGATCGAGAGATCGAGAGATCGAGAGATCGAGAGATCGAGAGATCGAGAGAGAGAGAGATCGAGAGAGAGATCGAGAGAGAGATCGAGAGAGAGATCGAGAGAGAGATCGAGAGAGAGAGATCGAGAGAGAGATCGAGAGATCGAGAGAGAACGAGAGAGAGAACGAGATCGAGAGAACGAGATCGAGAGAGAGAGAACGAGATCGAGAGAGAGAGATCGAGAGAGAGAGATCGAGAGAGAGAGATCGAGAGAGAGAGATCGAGAGAGAGAGATCGAGAGAGAGAGATCGAGAGAGAGAGATCGAGAGAGAGAGATCGAGAGAGAGAGATCGAGAGAGAGAGATCGAGAGAGAGAGATCGAGAGAGAGATCGAGAGAGAGATCGAGAGAGAGATCGAGAGAGATCGAGAGAGAGAGATCGAGAGAGAGAGAGATCGAGAGAGAGATCGAGAGAGAGATCGAGAGAGAGAGATCGAGAGAGAGATCGAGAGAGAGATCGAGAGAGATCGAGAGAGAGATCGAGAGATCGAGAGATCGAGATCGAGAGATCGAGATCGAGAGATCGAGAGATCGAGAGCGAGAGATCGAGAGCGAGAGATCGAGAGCGAGAGATCGAGAGCGAGAGATCGAGAGCGAGAGATCGAGAGCGAGAGATCGAGAGCGAGAGATCGAGAGCGAGAGATCGAGAGCGAGAGATCGAGAGCGAGAGCGAGAGATCGAGAGCGAGAGATCGAGAGCGAGAGCGAGAGATCGAGAGCGAGAGATCGAGAGCGAGAGCGAGAGATCGAGAGCGAGAGAGAGAGATCGAGAGCTCGAGAGCGAGAGATCGAGAGAGCGAGCGATCGAGAGAGCGAGCGATCGAGAGAGAGAGAGAGTGATCGAGAGAGAGTGTGATCGAGAGAGAGTGATCGAGAGAGAGAGATCAAGAGAGAGAGATCAAGAGAGAGAGAGATCAAGAGAGAGAGAGATCAAGAGAGAGAGAGATCAAGAGAGAGAGAGATCAAGAGAGAGAGAGATCAAGAGAGAGAGATCAAGAGAGAGAGATCGAGAGAGAGAGAGAGAGATCGAGAGAGAGAGAGAGAGATCGAGAGAGAGAGAGAGATCGAGAGAGAGAGAGAGAGAGAGATCGAGAGAGAGAGATCAAGAGAGAGAGAGATCAAGAGAGAGAGAGATCAAGAGAGAGAGAGATCAAGAGAGAGAGATCAAGAGAGAGAGAGAGAGATCAAGAGAGAGAGAGAGATCAAGATCAAGAGAGAGAGAGAGAGATCGAGAGAGAGAGAGAGATCGAGAGAGAGCGATCGAGAGAGCGATCAAGATCGAGAGATCGAAAGAGATCGAGAGAGATCGAGAGAGATCGATCGAGAGAGCGATCGAGAGAGCGATCGAGAGAGCGATCGAGAGAGCGATCGAGAGAGCGATCGAGAGAGCGATCGAGAGAGCGATCGAGAGAGCGATCGAGAGATAGATCGAGAGATAGATCGAGAGATCGATCGAGAGATCGAGAGAGAGATCGAGAGAGAGATCGAGAGAGAGATCGAGAGATCGAGAGAGAGATCGAGAGAGAGAGAGAGATCGAGAGAGAGATCGAGAGAGAGAGAGAGATCGAGAGAGAGATCGAGAGAGAGAGAGATCGAGAGAGAGATCGAGAGAGAGATCGAGAGAGAGATCGAGAGAGAGATCGAGAGAGAGATCGAGAGAGAGATCGAGAGAGATCGATCGAGAGAGCGATCGAGAGAGCGATCGAGAGAGCGATCGAGAGAGCGATCGAGAGAGCGATCGAGAGATAGATCGAGAGATAGATCGAGAGATCGATCGAGAGATCGAGAGAGAGATCGAGAGAGAGATCGAGAGAGAGATCGAGAGATCGAGAGAGAGATCGAGAGAGAGAGAGAGATCGAGAGAGAGATCGAGAGAGAGAGAGATCGAGAGAGAGATCGAGAGAGAGATCGAGAGAGAGATCGAGAGAGAGATCGAGAGAGAGATCGAGAGAGATCGATCGAGAGAGCGATCGAGAGAGCGATCGAGAGAGCGATCGAGAGAGCGATCGAGAGATAGATCGAGAGATAGATCGAGAGATCGATCGAGAGATCGAGAGAGAGATCGAGAGATCGAGAGAGAGATCGAGAGATCGAGAGAGAGATCGAGAGAGATCGAGAGATCGAGAGAGAGATCGAGAGAGAGATCGAGAGAGAGATCGAGAGAGAGATCGAGAGAGAGATCGAGAGAGAGATCGAGAGAGAGATCGAGAGAGAGATCGAGAGAGAGATCGAGAGAGAGATCGAGAGATCGAGAGAGATCGAGAGTTCGAGAGAGAGAGAGAGAGATCGAGAGAGAGAGAGATATCGAGAGAGAGAGAGATATCGAGAGAGAGAGAGATCGAGAGAGAGAGAGATCGAGAGAGAGAGAGATCGAGAGAGAGAGAGATCGAGAGAGAGAGAGAGATCGAGAGAGAGATCGAGAGAGAGCGAGAGAGAGATCGAGAGAGAGCGAGAGAGAGATCGAGAGAGAGCGAGAGAGAGATCGAGAGATCGAGAGAGAGAGATCGAGAGATCGAGAGAGAGAGATCGAGAGAGAGGAGAGAGAGATCAAGAGAGAAGGAGAGAGAGATCGAGAGAGAAGGAGAGAGAGATCGAGAGAGAGAGATCGAGAGAGAGAGATCGAGAGAGAGAGATCGAGAGAGAGAGAGATCGAGAGAGAGCGAGAGAGAGATCGAGAGAGAGCGAGAGAGAGATCGAGAGAGAGCGAGAGAGATCGAGAGAGAGAAGGAGAGAGAGAGAGAGAGAAGGAGAGAGAGAGAAGGAGAGATCGAGAGAGAGAGATCGAGAGAGAGAGATCGAGAGAGAGAGATCGAGAGAGAGAGATCGAGAGAGAGAGATCGAGAGAGAGAGATCGAGAGAGAGAGATCGAGAGAGAGAGATCGAGAGCGCGATCGAGAGCGCGATCGAGATCGAGAGAGAGATCGAGAGAGAGATCGAGAGAGAGATCGAGAGAGAGATCGAGAGAGAGATCGAGAGAGAGATCGAGAGAGAGAGAGATCGAGAGAGAGAGATCGAGAGAGAGAGAGATCGAGAGAGAGAGATCGAGATCGACAGATGGAGATCGACAGATCGAGATCGACAGATCGAGAGAGATAGAGAGATCGAGAGAGAGAAGGAGAGAGAGATCGAGAGAGAGAGATCGAGAGAGAGATCGAGAGAGAGATCGAGAGCGCGATCGAGAGCGCGATCGAGAGCGCGATCGAGAGCGCGATCGAGAGCGCGATCGAGATCGAGAGAGAGAGAGAGAGAGATCGAGAGAGAGCGAGAGAGAGAGATCGAGAGAGCGATCGAGAGAGAGAAGGAGAGAGCGATCGAGAGAGAGATCGAGAGAGCGATCGAGAGAGAGATCGAGATCGAGAGAGAGAAGGAGAGAGAGATCGAGAGAGAGAGAGAGAGAGAGAGAGAGAGAGAGAGAGAGAGAGAGAGGAGAGAGAGAGATCGAGAGAGAGAAGGAGAGAGAGAGATCGAGAGAGAGAAGGAGAGAGAGAGATCGAGAGAGAGAGAGATCGAGAGAGAGAGAGAGAAGGAGAGAGAGATCGAGAGAGAGAAGGAGAGAGAGATCGAGAGAGAGAAGGAGAGAGAGATCGAGAGAGAGATCGAGAGATCGAGAGAGAGAGATCGAGAGAGAGATCGAGAGAGCGATCGAGAGAGCGATCGAGAGAGCGATCGAGAGAGAGATCGAAGGAGAGAGATCGAGAGAGAGATCGAGAGAGAGAGATCGAGAGAGAGATCGAGAGAGAGATCGAGAGAGAGATCGAGAGAGAGATCGAGAGAGATCTTGAGAGAGAGATCTTGAGAGAGAGATTGAGATCGACAGATCGAGAGAGATCGAGAGAGATCGAGAGAGATCGAGAGAGATCGAGAGAGATCGAGAGAGAGAGATCGAGAGAGAGAGATCGAGAGAGAGAGATCGAGATCGAGAGAGATCGAGATCGAGATCGAGAGAGATCGAGATCGAGATCGAGAGAGATCGAGAGAGAGAGAGATCGAGAGAGAGATCGAGAGAGAGATCGAGAGAGAGATCGAGAGAGAGATCGAGAGAGAGATCGAGAGAGAGAGATCGAGAGAGATCTTGAGAGTGAGATCTTGAGAGAGAGATCGAGATCGACAGATCGAGAGAGATCGAGAGAGATCGAGAGAGATCGAGAGAGATCGAGAGAGATCGAGAGAGATCGAGAGAGAAAGAGATCGAGAGAGAGAGAGATCGAGAGAGAGAGATCGAGAGAGAGAGATCGAGAGAGAGAGATCGAGAGATCGAGATCGAGATCGAGAGAGATCGAGATCGAGAGAGAGAGATCGAGAGAGAGAGATCGAGAGAGAGAGATCGAGAGAGAGAGATCGAGAGAGAGAGATCGAGAGAGAGAGATCGAGAGAGAGAGATCGAGAGAGAGAGAGATCGAGAGAGAGAGAGATCGAGAGAGAGAGATCGAGATCGACAGATCGAGAGAGAGATCGAGAGAGAGATCGAAAGAGAGATCGAAAGAGAGAGATCGAGATCGAGAGATCGAGATCGAGAGATCGAGAGAGAGAGATCGAGAGAGAGAGATCGAGAGAGAGAGATCGAGAGAGAGAGATCGAGAGAGAGAGATCGAGAGAGAGAGAGATCGAGAGAGAGAGATCGAGAGAGAGAGATCGAGAGAGAGAGATCGAGATCGACAGATCGAGAGAGAGATCGAGAGAGAGATCGAAAGAGAGATCGAAAGAGAGAGATCGAGATCGAGAGATCGAGAGAGAGAGAGATCGAGAGAGAGAGAGATCGAGAGAGAGAGAGATCGAGAGAGAGAGAGATCGAGAGAGAGAGATCGAGAGAGAGAGAGATCGAGAGAGAGAGAGAGATCGAGAGAGAGAGAGAGATCGAGAGAGAGAGAGAGATCGAGAGAGAGAGAGAGATCGAGAGAGAGAGATCGAGAGAGAGAGAGATCGAGAGAGAGAGATCGAGATCGACAGATCGAGAGAGAGATCGAGAGAGAGATCGAGAGAGAGATCGAGAGAGAGATCGAGAGAGAGATCGAGAGAGAGATCGAGAGAGAGAAGGAGAGAGAGATCGAGAGAGAGAAGGAGAGAGAGATCGAGAGAGAGATCGAGAGAGAGAGAAGGAGAGAGAGATCGAGAGAGAGAAGGAGAGAGAGATCGAGAGAGAGAAGGAGAGAGAGATCGAGAGAGAGAGAGAGATCGAGAGAGAGAGAGAGAAGGAGAGAGAGATCGAGAGAGAGAAGGAGAGAGAGATCGAGAGAGAGAGAGAGAGATCGAGAGTGAGAGAGATCGAGAGAGAGATCGAGAGAGAGATCGAGAGAGAGAGAGAGAGATCGAGAGAGAGAGAGAGAAGGAGAGAGAGATCGAGAGAGAGAAGGAGAGAGAGATCGAGAGAGAGAGAGAGAGATCGAGAGTGAGAGAGATCGAGAGTGAGAGAGATCGAGAGAGCGATCGAGAGAGCGATCGAGAGAGCGATCGAGAGAGAGAGAGAAGGAGAGAGAGAAGGAGAGAGAGAGATCGAGAGAGAGATCGAGAGAGAGATCGAGAGAGAGATCGAGAGAGAGATCGAGAGAGAGATCGAGAGAGAGATCGAGAGAGAGATCTTGAGAGAGATCTTGAGAGAGAGATCTTGAGAGAGAGATCGAGATCGACAGATCGAGATCGACAGATCGAGAGAGAGAGATCGAGAGAGAGAGATCGAGAGAGAGAGATCGAGAGAGAGAGATCGAGAGAGAGAGATCGAGAGAGAGAGATCGAGAGAGAGAGAGATCGAGAGAGAGAGAGATCGAGAGAGAGAGAGATCGAGAGAGAGAGATCGAGAGAGAGAGATCGAGAGATCGAGAGAGATCGAGAGAGAGAGAGATCGAGAGAGAGAGATCGAGAGAGAGAGAGATCGAGAGAGAGAGAGATCGAGAGAGAGAGAGATCGAGAGAGAGAGAGATCGAGAGAGAGAGAGATCGAGAGAGAGAGATCGAGATCGACAGATCGAGATCGACAGATCGAGAGAGAGAGAGAGATCGAGAGAGAGATCGAGAGAGATCGAGAGAGATCGAGATCGAGAGAGAGATCGAGAGAGAGATCGAGAGAGATCGAGATCGAGAGATCGAGAGAGAGCGAGAAATCGAGAGATCCAGAGATCGAGAGAGAGATCGAGAGAGAGATCGAGAGAGAGATCGAGAGAGAGATCGAGAGAGAGATCGAGAGAGAGATCGAGAGAGAGATCGAGAGAGAGATCGAGAGAGATCGAGATCGAGAGAGATCGAGAGAGAGATCGAGAGAGATCGAGATCGATCGAGAGATCGAGATCGATCGAGAGATCGAGATCGATCGAGAGATCGATCGAGATCGAGAGATCGATCGAGATCGAGAGAGATCGAGAGAGAGCCAGAGAGAGCCCGAGAGAGATCGAGATCGATCGAGATATCGAGACATCGAGAGAGATCGATCGAGAGAGATCGATCGAGAGAGATCGATCGAGAGAGATCGATCGAGAGAGATCGATCGAGAGAGAGAGATCTCGAGAGAGATCTCGAGAGAGAGAGAGAGATCGAGAGAGAGAGAGAGAGATCGAGAGAGAGAGCGAGAGAGAGATCGAGATCGAGAGAGAGAGAGATCGAGAGAGAGATCGAGAGAGAGATCGAGAGAGAGATCGAGAGAGAGATCGAGAGAGAGATCGAGAGAGAGAGATCGAGAGAGATCTTGAGAGTGAGATCTTGAGAGAGAGATCGAGATCGACAGATCGAGAGAGATCGAGAGAGATCGAGAGAGATCGAGAGATCGAGAGAGATCGAGAGAGATCGAGAGAGAGAGAGATCGAGAGAGAGAGAGATCGAGAGAGAGAGATCGAGAGAGAGAGATCGAGAGATCGAGATCGAGAGATCGAGATCGAGATCGAGAGAGATCGAGATCGAGAGAGAGAGATCGAGAGAGAGAGAGAGATCGAGAGAGAGAGATCGAGAGAGAGAGATCGAGAGAGAGAGATCGAGAGAGAGAGATAGAGATCGAGAGAGAGATCGAGAGAGAGAGATCGAGAGAGAGAGAGATCGAGAGAGAGAGAGATCGAGAGAGAGAGATCGAGAGAGAGAGAGATCGAGAGAGAGAGAGATCGAGAGAGAGAGATCGAGAGAGAGAGAGATCGAGAGAGAGAGAGATCGAGAGAGAGAGATCGAGATCGACAGATCGAGAGAGAGATCGAGAGAGAGATCGAAAGAGAGATCGAAAGAGAGAGATCGAGATCGAGAGATCGAGATCGAGAGAGAGAGATCGAGAGAGAGAGATCGAGAGAGAGAGATCGAGAGAGAGAGATCGAGAGAGAGAGATCGAGAGAGAGAGATCGAGAGAGAGAGAGATCGAGAGAGAGAGATCGAGAGAGAGAGATCGAGAGAGAGAGATCGAGATCGACAGATCGAGAGAGAGATCGAGAGAGAGATCGAAAGAGAGATCGAAAGAGAGAGATCGAGATCGAGAGATCGAGAGAGAGAGAGATCGAGAGAGAGAGAGATCGAGAGAGAGAGAGATCGAGAGAGAGAGATCGAGAGAGAGAGAGATCGAGAGAGAGAGAGAGATCGAGAGAGAGAGAGAGATCGAGAGAGAGAGAGAGATCGAGAGAGAGAGATCGAGAGAGAGAGAGATCGAGAGAGAGAGATCGAGATCGACAGATCGAGATCGACAGATCGAGAGAGAGATCGAGAGAGAGATCGAGAGAGAGATCGAGAGAGAGATCGAGAGAGAGATCGAGAGAGAGATCGAGAGAGAGAAGGAGAGAGAGATCGAGAGAGAGAAGGAGAGAGAGATCGAGAGAGAGATCGAGAGAGAGAGAAGGAGAGAGAGATCGAGAGAGAGAAGGAGAGAGAGATCGAGAGAGAGAAGGAGAGAGAGATCGAGAGAGAGAGAGAGATCGAGAGAGAGAGAGAGAAGGAGAGAGAGATCGAGAGAGAGAAGGAGAGAGAGATCGAGAGAGAGAGAGAGAGATCGAGAGTGAGAGAGATCGAGAGAGAGATCGAGAGAGAGATCGAGAGAGAGAGAGAGAGATCGAGAGAGAGAGAGAGAAGGAGAGAGAGATCGAGAGAGAGAAGGAGAGAGAGATCGAGAGAGAGAGAGAGAGATCGAGAGTGAGAGAGATCGAGAGTGAGAGAGATCGAGAGAGCGATCGAGAGAGCGATCGAGAGAGCGATCGAGAGAGAGAGAGAAGGAGAGAGAGAAGGAGAGAGAGAGATCGAGAGAGAGATCGAGAGAGAGATCGAGAGAGAGATCGAGAGAGAGATCGAGAGAGAGATCGAGAGAGAGATCGAGAGAGAGATCGAGAGAGAGATCTTGAGAGAGATCTTGAGAGAGAGATCTTGAGAGAGAGATCGAGATCGACAGATCGAGATCGACAGATCGAGAGAGAGAGATCGAGAGAGAGAGATCGAGAGAGAGAGATCGAGAGAGAGAGATCGAGAGAGAGAGATCGAGAGAGAGAGATCGAGAGAGAGAGATCGAGAGAGAGAGATCGAGAGAGAGAGAGATCGAGAGAGAGAGATCGAGAGAGAGAGATCGAGAGAGAGAGATCGAGAGAGAGAGATCGAGAGATCGAGAGAGATCGAGAGAGAGAGAGATCGAGAGAGAGAGATCGAGAGAGAGAGAGATCGAGAGAGAGAGAGATCGAGAGAGAGAGAGATCGAGAGAGAGAGATCGAGATCGACAGATCGAGATCGACAGATCGAGAGAGAGAGAGAGATCGAGAGAGAGATCGAGAGAGATCGAGAGAGATCGAGATCGAGAGAGAGATCGAGAGAGAGATCGAGAGAGATCGAGATCGAGAGATCGAGAGAGAGCGAGAAATCGAGAGATCCAGAGATCGAGAGAGAGATCGAGAGAGAGATCGAGAGAGAGATCGAGAGAGAGATCGAGAGAGAGATCGAGAGAGAGATCGAGAGAGAGATCGAGAGAGATCGAGATCGAGAGAGATCGAGAGAGAGATCGAGAGAGATCGAGATCGATCGAGAGATCGAGACATCGAGAGAGATCGATCGAGAGAGATCGATCGAGAGAGATCGATCGAGAGAGATCGATCGAGAGAGATCGATCGAGAGAGATCGATCGAGAGAGAGAGATCTCGAGAGAGATCTCGAGAGAGAGAGAGAGAGATCGAGAGAGAGAGAGAGAGATCGAGAGAGAGAGCGAGAGAGAGATCGAGATCGAGAGAGAGAGATCGAGAGAGAGAGATCGAGAGAGAGAGAGAGAGAGATCGAGAGATCGAGATCGAGAGAGCGAGAGAGCGAGAGAGCGAGAGAGCGAGAGAGCGAGAGATCGAGAGAGAGCGAGAGATCGAGAGAGAGAGATCGAGAGAGAGAGAGATCGAGAGAGATCGAGAGAGATCAAGAGAGAGAGAGATCAAGAGAGAGAGATCGAGAGCGAGAGATCGAGAGCGAGAGATCGAGAGCGAGAGATCGAGAGCGAGAGATCGAGAGCGAGAGAGCGAGAGCGAGAGAGCGAGAGAGCGAGAGAGCGAGAGAGCGAGAGAGCGAGAGCTCGAGAGATCGAGAGATCGAGAGATCGAGATCGAGAGCGAGAGCGAGAGATCGAGAGCGAGAGAGCGAGAGCTCGAGAGATCGAGAGAGAGAGATCGAGAGCGAGAGAGCGAGAGCTCGAGAGATCGAGAGAGAGAGATCGAGAGAGAGAGATCGAGAGTGATCGAGAGAGATCGAGAGTGATCGAGAGAGAGTGATCGAGAGAGAGAGAGAGAGTGATCGAGAGAGAGAGAGAGAGAGTGATCAAGAGAGAGAGAGAGAGATCAAGAGAGAGATCAAGAGAGAGAGATCGAGAGAGAGATCGAGAGAGAGAGATCGAGAGAGAGAGATCGAGATCGAGAGATCGAGAGAGAGAGATCGAGAGAGAGAGAGATCGAGAGAGAGAGAGATCGAGAGAGAGAGAGATCGAGAGAGAGAGAGATCGAGAGAGAGAGAGATCGAGAGAGAGAGAGATCGAGAGAGAGAGAGAGAGAGATCGAGAGATCGAGAGAGATCGAGAGAGAGAGAGATCGAGAGAGAGAGATCGAGAGAGAGAGATCGAGATCGACAGATCGAGAGAGAGATCGAGAGAGAGATCGAGAGAGAGATCGAGAGAGAGATCGAGAGAGAGATCGAGAGAGAGAAGGAGAGAGAGATCGAGAGAGAGAAGGAGAGATCGAGAGAGAGATCGAGAGAGAGAAGGAGAGAGAGATCAAGAGAGAGAAGGAGAGAGAGATCGAGAGAGAGAAGGAGAGAGAGATCGAGAGAGAGAGAGAGAGATCGAGAGAGAGAGAGAGAAGGAGAGAGAGATCGAGAGAGAGAGAGAGAAGGAGAGAGAGATCGAGAGAGAGAAGGAGAGAGAGATCGAGAGTGAGAGAGATCGAGAGTGAGAGAGATCGAGAGAGAGATCGAGAGAGCGATCGAGAGAGCGATCGAGAGAGAGAGAGAAGGAGAGAGAGAGAAGGAGAGAGAGAGAAGGAGAGAGAGAGATCGAGAGAGAGATCGAGAGAGATCGAGAGAGAGATCGAGAGAGAGATCGAGAGAGAGATCGAGAGAGAGATCGAGAGAGAGATCGAGAGAGAGATCTTGAGAGAGAGATCTTGAGAGAGAGATCGAGATCGACAGATCGAGAGAGAGAGATCGAGAGAGAGAGAGATCGAGAGAGAGAGATCGAGATCGAGAGAGATCGAGATCGAGAGATCGAGATCGAGAGAGATCGAGATCGAGAGATCGAGATCGAGAGAGAGAGATCGAGAGAGAGAGATCGAGAGAGAGAGATCGAGAGAGAGAGATCGAGAGAGAGAGAGAGATCGAGAGAGAGAGATCGAGAGAGAGAGAGATCGAGAGAGAGAGATCGAGATCGACAGATCGAGATCGACAGATCGAGAGAGAGAGAGAGATCGAGAGAGAGATCGAGAGAGATCGAGAGAGATCGAGATCGAGAGAGAGATCGAGAGAGAGATCGAGAGAGAGATCGAGAGAGAGATCGAGAGAGAGATCGAGAGAGAGAGATCGAGAGAGATCGAGATCGAGAGAGATCGAGAGAGAGATCGAGAGAGATCGAGATCGATCGAGAGATCGAGATCGATCGAGAGATCGATCGAGATCGAGAGAGATCGAGAGAGCCAGAGAGAGATCGAGATCGATCGAGATATCGAGACATCGAGAGAGATCGATCGAGAGAGATCGATCGAGAGAGATCGATCGAGAGAGAGAGATCTCGAGAGAGATCTCGAGAGAGATCGAGAGAGAGATCGAGATCGAGAGAGAGAGATCGAGAGAGAGAGATCGAGAGAGCGAGAGAGCGAGAGAGCGAGAGAGCGAGAGAGCGAGAGATCGAGAGAGCGAGAGATCGAGAGATCGAGAGATCGAGAGAGAGCGAGAGATCGAGAGAGAGCGAGAGATCGAGAGAGAGAGATCGAGAGAGAGAGATCGAGAGAGATCGAGAGAGATCAAGAGAGATCGAGAGAGAGAGAGATCAAGAGAGAGAGATCGAGAGCGAGAGATCGAGAGCGAGAGATCGAGATCGAGAGCGAGAGATCGAGAGCGAGAGAGCGAGAGAGCGAGAGCGAGAGCGAGAGAGCGAGAGAGCGAGAGAGCGAGAGCTCGAGAGATCGAGAGATCGAGATCGAGATCGAGAGCGAGAGCGAGAGATCGAGAGCGAGAGCTCGAGAGATCGAGAGAGAGAGATCGAGAGCGAGAGAGCGAGAGCTCGAGAGATCGAGAGAGAGAGATCGAGAGAGAGAGATCGAGAGAGAGAGATCGAGAGAGAGAGATCGAGAGAGAGAGATCGAGAGAGAGAGATCGAGAGTGATCGAGAGAGATCGAGAGTGATCGAGAGAGAGTGATCGAGAGAGAGAGAGAGAGAGTGATCGAGAGAGAGAGAGAGAGAGAGTGATCAAGAGAGAGAGAGAGAGATCAAGAGAGAGATCAAGAGAGAGAGATCAAGAGAGAGAGAGAGATCAAGAGATCGAGATCGAGAGATCGAGATCGAGAGATCGAGATCGAGAGATCGAGAGCGAGAGATCGAGAGCGAGAGATCGAGAGCGAGAGATCGAGAGCGAGAGATCGAGAGCGAGAGATCGAGAGCGAGAGATCGAGAGCGAGAGCGAGAGATCGAGAGCGAGAGATCGAGAGCGAGAGAGCGAGAGAGCGAGAGATCGAGAGCGAGAGATCGAGAGAGAGAGATCGAGAGAGAGAGAGATCGAGAGAGAGAGATCGAGAGAGAGAGATCGAGAGAGAGAGATCGAGAGAGAGAGATCGAGAGTGATCGAGAGAGATCGAGAGTGATCGAGAGAGAGTGATCGAGAGAGAGAGAGAGATCAAGAGAGAGAGAGAGATCAAGAGAGAGAGAGAGATCAAGAGAGAGAGAGCGAGAGATCGAGAGCGAGAGATCGAGAGCGAGAGATCGAGAGCGAGAGATCGAGAGCGAGAGATCGAGAGCGAGAGATCGAGAGCGAGAGATCGAGAGCGAGAGATCGAGAGCGAGAGAGCGAGAGATAGAGATCGAGAGCGAGAGATCGAGAGAGAGAGATCGAGAGCGACAGATCGAGAGAGAGAGATCGAGAGAGAGAGATCGAGAGTGATCGAGAGAGAGTGATCGAGAGAGAGTGATCGAGAGAGAGTGATCGAGAGAGAGTGATCGAGAGAGAGTGATCGAGAGAGAGTGATCGAGAGAGAGAGAGTGATCGAGAGAGAGAGAGTGATCGAGAGAGAGAGAGAGATCAAGAGAGAGAGAGAGATCAAGAGAGAGAGAGAGATCAAGAGAGAGCGAGAGATCGAGAGCGAGAGATCGAGAGCGAGAGATCGAGAGCGAGAGATCGAGAGATCGAGAGCGAGAGATCGAGAGCGAGAGATCGAGAGAGAGAGATCGAGAGAGAGAGATCGAGAGAGAGAGAGATCGAGAGAGAGAGATCGAGAGTGATAGAGAGAGAGAGAGAGAGAGTGATCGAGAGAGAGAGAGAGAGAGAGTGATCGAGAGAGAGAGAGTGATCGAGAGAGAGAGAGATCGAGAGAGAGAGAGAGAGATCAAGAGAGAGAGAGAGATCAAGAGAGAGAGAGAGATCAAGAGAGAGAGAGAGATCAAGAGAGAGAGAGAGAGAGAGAGAGAGAGAGATCGAGAGAGTTCGAGAACGAGAGTGATCGAGAGAGATCGAGATCGAGAGAGAGATCAAGAGAGAGAGATCGAAGAAGAGAGAAAGATCGAGAGAGAGATCGATAGATCTCAGAAATGGGATGTAGGTACTACACCATGTATTCAGCTGCTCCAACTTAAACTTCAGCATCTTTAGAGTTTGTCAGAGGTCCTTTCTCCATTATAAATATTAATACATGCAGACAGATATTTCTCCCAAGCAAAAGGAACGGTAGATTAAAGTACAAAAGACTTCAGTGGTAACATTAAATGAAATCCATTTACCTCATAGTTGTTTTTTCTTATTACTATTGTCCCATCTTCCTCTTCATCCTCATCCTCATCCTCCTCCTCCTCCTCCTCCTCCTGTTTATTTGCATGAGTTGTGTCAGTATCTCCTTCCTCCACTTCAGCAACATCCTCCAAAGTAGCATCCCAAGACATAGTTTGCCTTTTTTCAAACGACAAGGATTCACTTTCAGCATTGTTGATTATCAACGAAAGATCCCTAGCTGATCGCTTTGGAACCAAGAGTGCAGGATGAAGCCTTAAACTATTGAGAAGAACCTAAAATAAAAATAAGAGTTAAATAAGATAGTGTTCAATTTTGAGTCAGAGGCAAAAATAATTTTTGCAGGTTAACAGCAAAAGATATTGAAACAATTTACTAATTGTCAACATTTCAAATGACAAACTGGAAAATCGCATCCTTTCAATTATCCATATTACAAAAATATTGACTACATAAATCAAAACTAAAGAAGCGGAGTTAGTTTTGTCCTTTAAAATTACTATATTTCACAAAAAAAATCCAATGTACATTCGTATGCAATGCAAAGTTTAAGCAAAATTGTGAATTCAATAATTCAAAACAAGGAAATCAAAACAAAGATAACAAAGAGAATTTATTCAAAAAGCTGAAATGAACTCAATTAACCTTTAAAGAGCTTTCTTTAGACTATTGGTTTGGATGGATGCAAAACCTAGACTTTAACCAACTGGTCACCCCATCCATAAAGACCTTTGAAATGAGAGTTTGGAATAAAGGTCAACTGAACACAAAAAGTAGACAGCAGAATATTACAAAAAAAACTGGTCAACAAAACTTTGATTATACTTGCTCCAGAGCCCTGAAGAAATGGCAATAAATGAATATCTGAATACTTCAGACATCTTACAAGAGATTTGATTAAAACATTCTTTTAGTAATTTAGTTCTCCCATCCACAGAATGAAAAAAACATTTTTCAAATCTCCCAAGTCTTAACTTAAAATCTATGCCCCCTAGTTATCAACCATGATATGCTCATTAGTCTTATACAACTCCTTCAGGTTCCTTCAACCTTCACTAATCCAAGGAAAAAGAACTTATTTGATCTTTCCTCATAGCTCAGACCGTCCAATCCAGGAAGTATCTTGGTTAATCTCCTCTACAGCCTCTCAGATGTAATCACATCTTCTCAAAATGGAGACAATGAGGTTGCTGATTCTGAGATTGGGATCCTGAGTTTTATATCATCGTAGTTTCTGTAACTGCAGCTGTGATAGATTGAGAAATGTCACTGAAATGAATGACAGTGAATAGATAATGGCAAACAAAGACCAAACGGGTGAACTACAAGAATTGTTATTCCTAGTCTGGCACAAAATTGGAAGAGACTAGTGGCCAATCCATTGCTGTAGAAGGGAAATTATATAAAATTAGATGCAAAAAAAAACAAAATTGGTAAGAAAAAACAACAGACCCAAGGATTGGGAACACTTAAGAAGTCAGCAAAGAAGAACCAAGGCATTGATTAAAATGGGGAAGACAAAAAAAAAGTAAGAGTAAACTTGCAAGGAACATAAGAACTGACTGTCAAAAGTTCCTATAGACATGCAAGGACAAAAGGACTGGTGAAAACTCATGTAGATCCCTTACTGCTGTCGGGAATGAGAGAAATTATAATGGGACAGGCCAAGTGAGTCGATAAAATGCACTGCAGGTGCAGTATAATGTGGATAAATATGAGGCTATCCATTTTGGTAGCAAAAATAGGAAGGCAGATTATTATTTGAATGGCTATAAATGGAGAAGGAAATGTTCATCAAGACTTGGGTATCCTTATGCACCAGTCACTGAAAGCAAGCACACAGTTGCAGCAGGCAGTAAAGAAGGCAAACTCAATGCTGACCTTCAAAGCCAGAAGGTTGGAGCACAGAAACAAGGATCTCTTAACAAAATCATACAGGGCATTGTTAAGGCCACACCTGGTGGTATCATGCGCAGTTTTGGTCACCTTACCGGAGGAAGGATGTTTTGCTATAGAGGGAGTTTTACAAAATTGGTTCCTGGATGGTAGGACTGATGTCTGAGAAGAGACGGAGTTGAATTGGTTAGGGTAGTATTCACTGGAGTTCATAAAAATGTGGGGCAGGGAAGCAGACTGTTGTATAAACCTATAGAAATTCTAACAGGTGATGGTGGTGAAGAATCATAGTGTGGCAACTAGAACTGCACACAGTACTCCAGTTTTCACCTAACCAGCATTTTGCACAGTTCTAGCATGGCCTCCCCGCTCTTACACTTTGTACCTTACCATGCAAGTATTCTGTACACCTTAACAGCCTTATCTATCTGCTCTACTACTTTCAGGGATCTGTGTACATGCACATCAGGATCCATTGGACCTTCAGTACTTTCCAGGGTCCTACAACTCATTATGTAATCCTTTGCTTTGTCAGCCTTCCCCAGGGCACTACCTCACTTTCTGGCTTGAATGCCATTTGCCACTGCTCTGCCCACCTGACCAGTCCATTGATAATCTGTAGTTTTATGGCTATCCTCCTCACTAATTTACCACCCTCAAACATCTTGATTATAGCCCTTACATTCATATTCAAATCATTCATGTACACCACAAATATCAAGAACCCCAGCACCAAGGCCATAGAGGGCCAATAGAAAAGATGTCCAGGCATAGAAACATCCTTCAGACCACAAATCTCTGCTTTCTGCCTCCCAGCAAATTTTAAAACCTATTTGCGAACTTGCCTTAGATATCATGGGCTTTTACTTTCTTGACTAGTCTGCCATAACGGACCTCAAAGCCTTGCTAAAGTTCATGTAAATCCCAAATAAAGTGCCTTCATCAACACTCATTACTACCAATTCAAAAAGTTCAATCAAATTTGTCAAACATGTTCTTCTCTTCAATCCATGCTTGCCATCCCACAATGGACCAACTTCACAAGTGCAGATATAGTCAGTTCTCCAGAATTCTGTGATAAGTTCAGTGAGGTTAGACCGACCAGCCTTTCTTTCCATATCTATCCTTCCCTACTTTATTTAAATCCATGGGATGACATTGGCAGTCCTTTGGCATTTCGAGGCCGGAGTGGGATTGCACATGACAGCCAGGACACTGGCTATCTCTTTGGTTGCTTCCCTCAATAGCTTTGGATACACCTCATCAGGAATTCTAGGTTTATCAACATTTAATGCTGCTAAACCTTCTACTACCTAATCTATTTATTAGCTATGGCATCATACTTCCATACTCTGAATTGTACTCTCACTTCATCTATCTTATTCTTCAGGCCCGTTGCTAAACTCATTTCTTTAACTTCTCTCAAGTTTCCTCTACTTTCTAGGTTTACTAATATTGTAAAATTCTAAGCTCAGCTTCTTACACCTCTGATCTACTTGTTAATATCCCACCACCACTTTAATTTACTTTAAATCCATCCCAACAGTACTAGCAAACCTTCCACAAGGGTACTAGTCCCACTCTTGTTCAGATCAGTCTAATTCATTTTGAAATTTCTCATTTCTAAATGTTCTTCCATTCTCCTTTAGTAAGAATCCTTTAATTTTCTTACCACTTACATTAAATTATCACATTTATATTTTTAGACACTTGTTTCTGATTTCAATTCAGAGGAAAATAGGTTTCCTCTAACTTCCAATTAATCAACCCATTCACTAAAGGAAATAGCTTCTTCTTACTGACTCAGTCAAAACCCTCATATCTCGTACTTACACATTAGATAACTAGATGATGAAAATTCCTAAACCTACATGATTAATTTACACTGAAGAATATGCCAAAAACATTGGGAGTGTAAAATGGTGACCAACTGTCCATTTAAGCAAGTAAAATTTCTAATTTGCTATTACTTGTTGTCAAAAGTTCTGATGCTCAAGTCTTGCCCAGGATAATGCTGGAACTTGAAGTTTTCTCTCTCAAAACCCTTAGAAAAGAAACTGGTCAATTTCAGAGAATTTAAATAGGTTTTTGAAGGCCTACAGTGAAGTGGCAAAATTGTGACAGGGAACATTAAGGGATTGACTACAACTACAAACTTAAAAAGTTATGAGAATGAAACAACCAAAACAGCACTCAAATATACCCAAGTTTGTTGTCATAATCCACTTCTTATGGTTCAGCAATAGAACAAAAGAAAAAAGTAACCAGAAGGATTTGCCAGGTTTCACTTAAACTTTACATTGCTGTAAATCTCCTGAAACCATGGTTATCTGTCAGTTAGGTAAAACAAAGAACTGCAGATGCAGGAAATCGGAAACAAAAAAAATTGCTGGAGAAACTCAGCAGGTTTGACAGCATCTGTGGAGATAAAGCAGGGACAATGAGAGTCTTCTTCAGAAGGCTCTGAAGCTATTTCCATTCTCTATCAATCAGTTGGGCAAGGGTATAGTTATGTATTAGAAGGCACAAATTTTAATCCGTTCCGATAACTAACATACCTTTTGTGCCATTGCAGAAAACTTCAATACATTAAGTGTCTCATCATACATTGAAGCACATTGATTGATATTAACAATCATACAAACTTTTCCTCTCCCACAGAAATACCCCTGGAAGTAGCGAGTAAGCTTACTTTCCCGAAATGGAACATGATTGTGCGTCCTATGAGTCACAAGAGAAAAGAAAAATTTACAGAAACATGGAGTTTATCATACATAATTTTCAGCATCCATTGTGCTATTTAATTTTCTGTATTCCTTCTTTCAGATCTCACGGTCAATCAGAACATAGGAACAAGACAAGAGAACAATCCCTCACTTAATTGTTGTAAAATTAAAAATTGCAAAACATTAACTTTTCCCTCTTAAGCAGTACAAATAGCTGAAAGGATTTTGAAAAACACAAGTTGAGCCTTTAAAATCTAATACAGTTCCAAAATAGGATTTGCCAAAAAAAATCTGTAGTTTATAGGCAACAGAAAGTGAAAGTGAAAATTAACCAGAATCAATAGTGGTAACTATTTAGCTAGCTTTTAATTCCAATTATTTTTGTTATTAACTTCAGAATTTCACAATCTACTACAGTAGGATTTGAACACTTACTCCCAGAACACTAACCTAGGTTTCTGGATTACTACTATGATACTGCCGCAGGGTAGTTGGTCTCCTGTAATATTGTTGAAAGCAAATTGGAAGATTTGATATTTTGTAATAATAGATTTCATTTAAAAGATTATATGCAACAGGAATTTACAACAGCCGATCAAATTATTCAATATTCAAAAATTTTCCTGGTGTTTTAACATGTGAATTCCCTAATTCTTTAAACGTGGTACAGTTCCTGTAAAGTTGAGATTACACAGCAAGATCTTTGAAGGGGCCACTGCAAATTGAGGCGATTAGGAAGCACAGGATATCCATTCTTATGAAGCAGGAAAACAAGGAAGTCATGTGAAAGCTTTCCAAATCTAGAATTACATCTCAGGTTGGGTATAGTGTACTATTCTGACTGCTATAATGTATTGGGGATGCCAAGAAGCAGGGGAGGGGAGCAAAGAGTCTTCTTACTTTGAAATTTGATTATGTCTCAAAGCATTGATGCATTTTCCAAGTATTAGCAAAGAAGTGTTAATGTTTCCAGCCTCTTTCAATCTTTCCCCATCATTCTTTGTTTTTGTATTCCTCTCTGATCCCGCAAGGTCACAAAGAGACAACCTGTAAAATAAGAAGTTACATCACATGAAAGTAAAGTTGCAATGGTAACATTGTTTTAAACTATGTTTTAAACCTGAACTTTTCAGAGGGGCTGTAAGATGAGACATTTTGGAATCACTGGTTCTGAGGCAGCAATGGTTGCTGTGGACTAAAAAGTTAAGAAATGCAGGGTATCTTTAAATGCATTAAATTTCAATACTACATGAGACAGCCAAATTTATGGAGGTCATATAAACTGTAGTTGAACATTCCCATAGCGGACTTCAAAGCTGTGATCAATACAGATCCCACAGATTTCTCAATAGCGCACCCAAATCTAAGTTACATTTGGGTCACCAAATCTATCTCCCTCTTAAGGAATGTCAGTCACTTTCTTTCAAAGTAGAATCATCATTAGCCAACAGCAGCTCTATGCCAAAAGTTTCACAAGTACAATTCTCAGCCAAAAGGCACATTGGCCCTTATTTGCTCTCAGAATCATCCTTACTGATGTTCTTTTCCAGTTCATCTGACCCAATTCTAAATCATCCCCACTGCTTTACAAGCTTCTCACCTGCACCATGATTAAGCACTGCTACTCAATCTTTTATCATGGCCCTACACTGGCCTCGATTCTTGAGGTTACTTACTAGTCTTTTTTTTTGATAGACAATTAACATGACTAAGTGGTCACTGTCTCAAAGTTTCTTGGAGAGAAATGTCTGCTAAGATGTATAGCTTTGTTATATACAGCATATATAATTCAGTGCAGTGAGCTTTTCAAAAAACATTCCCATTGGAATAATTTCAATTAAAACATTATTACAAGCTACAAAGAAAGTTCTTTAGGTATGCTACTTACTCAGTGACTCTGGTAACATGAGGTACACCATCTAAGACATGCAAAATTCTTATTGAAAAAGTACAATGGCTGTGGAACAAACATTTCAGAGAAGTTTTAAATTTAATTCAGTTATTGGTTCAAAGCATAGATTTACTCAGTAATATAGTTTGAATTTAAGTAAAATTGTTTATTTAGAACGGTTACTATGCCAGTCTCGCATGGATGGGTAAAATACCTTCTACTTGAAAGATTGTTGATTTTTGTGGAAGCAATGCTTTGCTGTTTTCTGCCTTGTTTTAATATTTTATATGCCTCTTCTGCATTTGAAACTTGAATCCACCTCAGATCTAAAATAAAGCTCAAACAACTAAATTTGTATAGAGCAATGCTAATGTGCTAAAAAAGCTCTTCACAGAACAAAAAATATGAAAAAAAACATGACGTTGAACACATATCAGCACTAAATAACCAACAGCCCGGCCTAAGGTGGTTTTCAGGAATGTCAAAAGAAGAAAAGCAAGGGTGTGTGCATGTATATTTGGATACACACAATACAAAGTTGGAGTTCAACTGGATGTTTATTAGCGTAGTAAAGTCTCAAGGTAACAAAATATGATGAGAGCTTCAGCAAAGAGAGTCCTAGTAAAGAAATAAGTGAGCAATGTTATGAGATGGAAATATGCTATCCTAGTGTAAACCTGCATATATGGTTGAAAGCACATCTGAAAATTAACTACAACACCAAGGGTTTAAACAGTCAGACCACCACCACTAGAATTGGTGGAAAGGGAATAGAGGTTTGAGTTTGCACACAGGGACAAAGACATTGATTAAATAAAGATTGAAATCCAAGGAAAATGTCTGGCCACCCAACACTGGATATTAGAGAATCTGCTTGTTTGCCCCTAAGCACCCCACCATCTGATTTAGAAATATTTTTTTTAAAAATAGCTATTTATTCACTGTTGAGGAGTCAAAGTCCTGGAATTCCTTCCCCAAGGGCAATAGGGGCCTAGCTACAGCATATGGACTGCAGGAGGTCAAAAAGGTAACTGACCACACCTTCTCACAGACACTAAATTCTGGTTAGTCAGCCACAATCATGTCTCACAAGCAAATAAAAAACTAATCATTTAAAACTACAAAATGATATGCCCTTCAAATAATGTGGAAAACAACATATCATTCAAGTTACATAACTCTTCATTATCTTATACTTTTAAGTCATGTGTTTAGTTTAACAATCTTTTAAACTTGACATTCATAGTGCAATTTGAGGGGCAGATGTGTGACATGGAAGTACAACTGCTCAGTGATTAGCACTGCTGCCTCACAGCACCAGAGTCCCAGGTTCAATTCCAGCCTCGGGGGACTGTCTGCGCGGAGTTTGCACATTCTTCCCATGTCTGCATGGGTTTTCTCCGGGTGCTCTGGTTTCCTCCCACAGTTGAAAGATGTGCAGGTTAAGTGAATTGGCCATGCTAAATTGCCCATAATGCTAGGTGTATTAGTCAAAGAGAAATGGGTCTGGATGGGTTACTCTTTGGAGGGTCGGTATGGACTGGTTGGGCTGAAAGGCCTGTTTTCGCACTGTAGGGAATCTGAACTAATCTAATCTAAACTGGGTGTCATTAGCATATACATGGATAGGGGATTTTGTGGTGCAGTGGTGTTTCTACTTTGGAAGCTGCTCCAGAGGTGTGTAATAACATCTCTGAACAGTTTGATTAGAAAATGTGAAAATACGAAGGTGGTTAGCATGTAAAATGATAAATAGGAGGTACGCAAAAAAAAAGCTCTTGGGGAGTCACTAGGGGTAACTAGTCGGGGGGTGTACACACTCTGTGAAGAGCATTAGTGGTGAGAGACTGACATCACACAGTTATATGAATAATAATGGAATTAAATAGTTTTGCTCAGTAGTGGAGAGACATTGGAGATGTTGGTGTGATCGACTGCAACATGATTTCAGACACGTCATTTTAAACTTTAAGGTACACTAATTATTTTTTGACCAGTATGTCTTTGACAATGATATTCAAATAAATGTTTGGGTAGAGAGTTGATTAAAGTGATTCAGACATGGTGTTCTATGAAAAATTGGCATGAATTTGAGAGGCAGATATGAGAGAACTTAATAGAAAAAGGAGATTGTAAATGATATGGGTATTTATAAGCCCAAGAAAGATCACTTGTTTTTAGGCAAGTCAACCACTTAAACAATGTCATTTAACAAGACAAAAGGAACTCAGAGGTCATGCAAGATAGAAGAAACACTAGAGAGAAATTCAGAGCTAAAGCAGCCAGAAAGAGTTGAGAATTTATGAAGAGACTGTACAGAATAATAACATAAACTGCTCAGAGTGACTAGAAAATAAGGCTTAAAATAGGTTAAAAATTACAAGCAAATGCTAATCCTTCAGAATAATTTTTACAAAATGAGATAAGCTGTTGAACAATTGTTGAATTACCTTTTACGTAAGTGTTGCCTTTTGCATCTTGTGCAAATCGAAGTACTTGTCTTTTCTGACATTTATATGGTACCAGATCAAGTAAATCATAAAGAGTTTCATTATATATTTCACAAAATGAAACCCAGACAGAAAATCTAATCCTTTCTGGTATATCAACAGCAACTGGTTCAGCAAAATCTCCTAAAGTAGTAAGCGACTTTAGTGAACTTCCTGCTTTAAAACAAATAAAAATGCATGATTAAATGAACACTTCACTTCAAAAGAGCATAATACCAATTTCTAAATAGAATCTTGAGCCCAAATTATTCACTGTTGATTTATTCTGTAAACTTCTCTATTCACACTTCAAATTCAACATTTCTGAAGTAAGTTACTCTAGGAGCATAGTACATTCTAGGAGCAAATCATAATTCCATTAAATTTTAAGATAGTTATGGATAAAGATAAGACTGATCCTTGTTGAAAGAGCAAAATGGGTGGTTTGGGCTGGTGGGGGAAAAAGGCAAACTACAACTGTATCAGACAGGAACTAGAGAAATTAGATTGGGAGCTGATGTTTGAGGAAAAATCCACATCTAACATGCAGGCCCCTTAAAAAAGGTTATTTTCAGAATTCAGGACCAGCATGTTCTCGTGAGGATAAAAGATAAGGATTTGGCAACACCTGATGACAACAGAGATGTTGAAAGGTACATCAAAAACAAAAGCAGCAGCAGCATATGCAAGATTTAGGAAACTGAAAGGACTTCCAGGAATATAAAGGAAACAGAATCAGCGTTGAAAGGATGAATACTGGAATCTCTTATCTGCAATATATAAAATGGTTTAGATGAAAGTGTAGGTGGTCTGATTAGGAAGTATACAGGTGAAACAAAAGTTGGTGGAGTTGCTGATAGTGAGGATGGTTATCAAGGGATTATAGACCAGTTGGGCAGAGAAACAGCAGATGGAATATAATCCAGACAAATAAGGTCATGCATCCAGAGATGACAAATGCAAGATCAAAGTATATACTAAATGGCCGGACCCTTGGCGATCAGCCCACTAAAAGTGGCAACAAGGTGGTATAGGCAACATATAAAAATTGGCAAGTCATGATAAGATTTTAGTTAGGCCATATTTGGAGGAGTGTGTGCAGTTCTAGTCACCGCACTATCGGAAGGAAATTATGGAGAGGATGCAAAAGAAGTTTACCAGGGTATTGTCTGGCTTAGAGTGTAGTATCTAAAAGAAGAGGTTGGATAAACTTGGATTGTTTTCACCAGTGTTGAAGACTGAGGGGTGACCAGATAGAAGTCTATAAAATAGTGAAAGGCATGGATAAGGTGAGTAGTCACAGTCTTTTCCCAGGGTGGAAATGTCAAATATCAGTGGACATAGATGTGAGAGGAAAGAGAATAATAGGTGTCTGGAATGCATTACAGGGAAGGTGGTAAAAGCCGATGATAGCAATCTTCAAGAGGCATTTAGATAGACATGTTAACCGGCAGGGAATAGTGGGATACGGACCATTTTCAGGCAGACAGAATAAGTTTACCTTGGCATCATATTTGGCACAGACAAGGTGTGACAAAGGGCCCAGTCCTATATTGTACTGTTCTGTGTAGTACTCTTACAATAATGTTTCTTTTAATATTTTTCAAATGTCTTTCAAATCATGATTGATAAGTCGTTTACCTCTAAAAATAGTTCTAATGGAAGAAGAAAACAACTAACATGGTAGACAGAAAGGACAATCAATTAAAATTTACTAAATGAACTTCTGAAGGCATTTGCTATAGTAGCAAAGACTTTAGCAATGACAATATACAAATGGAGTTCCAGTTGGAGATAGTTTACTGTTGATAATTTATTGTTCCTACTTTTTGGCTGGTAACCCAAACTGAATACACTCTGGTTGGGTGACAGGTCATGATATTCACAAATATGTTAGTAATAGTTGCATATTCAAGTTTGAAAATTAGAAAGCAAAGAAAATTGTGGGAATCGAAGCAGAATGTTACAAAGAAATAGAAAATAGATTACATAAGTCATCAAGAGTGCAGATGGAATTCAATGTGTACGATTTAGGTCATCCATCTAAAGTCTATTCTCCTTAGAATTTGTTCACCATCAAGAGGTGAGGAATTGTGAAGTAAACAAGACTTGGGTAATTAGCTTTTATTGATTTTAGTATAGCTGATCTGCTGAACCAACAGATGTTAACTGAAAACAAATGGAATTTTAATTTCAGAGAAATTAAATGTCGAAGCTCCCCAGATAGTATATATAGAAAGGGTATATGATCTGAGAGAAGATGCACTGGATTTACCAGAGTAGTAGTATTATAGAAGATATTGAATTGCCTACTGTTGTTTCTTTTTGCATATGTTGCATAAAATTTTATTTGATAGGGTACATGGAAAAGGGTTTTTGCCTGATAGTCCTTTGCTTTGGATTCCTGCTATCATCAAGTTACAGTTAGGCTACTCTCAGAACCGAAAATCAGGAAGATTTATCTTATTATGTAAAGCAGAGTAGAAAGCTGGAATTCACTCAAAACAGATACAATTGTCACAATGGGAATTATCACAACAGAGATGTAGATGTTTGTTTGTCAATAGCAACCTGTGATATGGAGAACATTAACATATTTCATTTGATTATCTAATCATTCCTGGAATGAACAGACTATCTGACAAATTAAAGTTAACATATTTTTGGAGATGACACGAATTTTATTGAGTGATGCAGCAGGGTGAACAGCCAAATGTCTATACCAGCTGCTACAATCCAATTGCAAATTAGCAAGATTTATCCCTCCCTCTTTGCTCAGGTTAGCAGAATTTGATTGCTGATGAGTTATGATAGGAATTTCAGGTATCATTTGTTTGACTGACTATCATTGTGGCTCAATATTATAATTTCAAGCTTCTTTTCGGTCCTTGGTGTTAAGCCATTTCTTTAAATAAAATAAGAAATATCAATACAATTCCATAATTTGTTGTCCTCATAATTCAAAGACACTGGAATACAAGATAATAATTTTTGTCAAGCAGATATCAAAAGCTTGAAACATTAGTGTTTTTTCTACTAATTAAATTTTACACTTGTTGGTTCAGAACACTTTCTTTAAAAGAAACTGATCAAGACTGTCAACTATATAAAGCGAGGTAATTAATAGGAGTTAAAAATTGATGTGGCAAACAAGTTAAAATGTCGAATTACAATTTTTAAAATGGAACCAGAAATTACTGGAAGTTCTCAGGTCAGGAAGCACCTCTGGAAAGGAACATATGGTTTGTTAATGATGCTTCATTTTGTTTTTATTTCAAATTTCTAGCATTTGGATTCTTACGCTTTTGTTTTCAGCTTTCTTAAAGTATTGTTAAATTAATCACACAATACATATTTTAGGAGGACTGATACCCATTTGAATTCTAATCAAAAATGTGCAGGATCACATTATGGTTGAAAATACTATAACCGAAAAGTCATATTCCAAAACAACTCTTGAAACAATGCTGAAAGTTGCTCCCTTACACTTACAGTCTAAGAAAATAACTCCAGACAATGTTAACTCATGATTAGAGTTTGAAACCTAGAATAGTGTCCCAGTGTACTAATAAAACATTAATTTATACAAAGCTTTACGCACATTTGTTGAACCTACCTTCTGAAGAATCTAGTGAATTAAGCTGACTACTCCCATTGCATGAATCACTCTGTAGGGGATTAAAAAAAAGCAATTTAAATCTTGACATTTTAAGTGGTCTAAATGTACTATTTCTACTTAAAATTCGAAAAAAGTGACCTTCTACTATGACCATGGTTATATACAATTCAAAGCATTTTAATTGCAGATTTGAGTAAATACTGTCAGTTCTTCTATAATGTAATGGTTGCATTCTTGTGCAACCCCATGTTAAACAAAAACAAAAAAAAAAATTGCATTTTAGAAACAGTGTTTAAAGTGCTGGCGAAGTAATTGCATTACAGCCAACACACATTTTAATAGTGTTTTAGAAACAACCACCCCAATTTGTCAATCGCATTACAGCGAATTTGTATTGACGAAACACAAATGACAGCAGAACAACCTGTATGCTCATATTAACCACATCCATAAATTAAAAAGGTAAAATTGATAACCAAGATAACTCCCTTGTCAAGCTTCAGATGTTAGTTATAAGCATAACCAAAGAAAAAAAAGCTTCTTTCAAAAAAAAAATTAACTCTTTGCATATGCTTTAATCACACTTCTGAGCCAAGTGGGACTTGAACTTGGACTTTGTGTCCCAGAGGTAGGAACACCACCAGTGCACCATAACATCCCTAACAATGGTGATAGAATAGTAATATAATATTATCAGCCCAACAAGTTGGAGGCAGACCAACACTTACAGGAAACAAAGTTGAATTGTACATTAAAAACAAATCTATAAAGAACTGTATGAAGGCCCAGATATTTATAGAGGGCAATGAGAGGTTGCAAGAATATTTTGGTTTCAAAATTCAAATACAGTAAGAGAGGTGATGAATATGCTTAATACGCTCATTGTGTTTTGTAACTTGAAGTCAGCCAAGATGTGAAGTAATCAATATAACAACAAAAAAATACAATTTTAAAAAAGATATAATTCTAAAAGGAGGTGAGGAATCAAGAGTGACCTGTAGATATCTACACAAGGTCAAAAAGGTGACAAAACAGGTTGAGAGCAGTTAATAAACCATCTGACTGGATCAGAGGCTTATAAAACAGAGGTAGAGTACAAAAGCAAACCATAGTAAATGGATATAAAATAAACACTGGTTTGTCCACAAGTAAGCAGTGTATCCAGTTCTGGATGCTGCACTTTCGGAAGAACATGAAGGCACTGGAGAGGAGACGCAGAAAAGATCCACAAGAATGCTACCTGGGATGAGGAACTTCAGTTACATTAATAGATTAATGACATTTATTCTTGAAGAGATTTGATAGCAACATTTAAAATCACAAATTTGGACAGAGAGAAACAGGTGTACCTGCTCCTATTGGTGGAAAGGTCAAGCATCAATGGAGGCCAATGCAAGGTGAATAGTCAAAGAACAAAGAATGTTAAAAATTTAATTGCATTACTTGACAGTATGCTAGAGGGAGATTCAATTATGGTTTTCAAGAGAGATTTGGATCATTATTTGACGAGGAAAACCTGCAAGGCTACAACAGACAAAGAGGGCAAGTACTCTCTATACTTTAACCATTCTGTTACTATCTTTTAAAAAAATTAGAATTTGGATTACTATTTAGTGTTACCCATAATCGTTTTTACAAACAAATTTAAATTGAAGTCAATAAGTATGTTAGGTCAAATTAAAGATTTCGCATTTTAAACAACAACTGCTCACTTGTAAATGCACTGGTTTACCTCTCTAAACAGTTGAAGAAGTGATTTTTTGAAAGCTTCCTCCTCTTTCACTTGCATTTCTGTTAATCTACCGAGGTCTGTGCATCTCTGTGGTTTGATATTAATATTTTTACAAATCTTTCCTTCAATACTCTTGAATAGAACACTCAATGACCGTGGCACGATCCCCATATCATGATCTGGTCCTATGACAAAAAAAGAATCAGGCAGTATCAACTTTTAATAGAATTTTTTCTCCCCTTCAACAAGTTCTCATTTGAACAAGAAGAAAACAAACCTTGAAATGTGTACGTTTTTCCTGCATTGGTAACACCATAAGTAAAAACTAAAGCATTTTGGCCATTCAGAACTTCCTTAATAAGTGGTTTTACTGCTCCAAACACTTCTTCCTGCTTGGTTTCTGGACCATATACCTAAAATTGAAATAATAGATTAAAAAATATAAACATATTTATGTCAATTTACACAAGGAGGAAAGGGTTTGCACTTAGGTCAGTACCCAAAACAATTGCACAAAAGTGCTGATGTAAAGCAATATTGCTACAGTAGGAAAACAGCAAACATTTGGCTTAAGAGGCAAGCTTTCAAGAGGGCAGGTTTAAGACAGCAGAAAATATGGCTGCAAAGATGAGAAGAGAAAAGAAGAATGGTACACACAATGCCAAACTTGGAAGGTAGCAGAATTTGGAGAATGTGAGGCTGGAGGTTACAGCTGAAAAGTGGCCTGACCTAAGAAAGGGAGTTAAAAGCAATTGTGGGAATTTAACAAAAACATTGGAAGTTTGCAGTCAATGGTTCAGTTAGTCAGAAGATGGTTAGTAAACGTAAACTGCAGTCATTTCGGATACAGTCAGAATTTTGGCAGAGTTCAAGTTATACATAGAAGATGATAAAGTGCTCCAATTCCTTAACTAAACAAATAAACAAACGTGGACAAGATGTTCAGCAATGTCATCAGAATGGGGGAATGAGAATACAAAAGTGATGGTTACAATATCGTATCGGCAGTTAAATGTTGAGAGAGCAAGATGTATTAAGAGCAAGACACAATAAAGGGACAGGAGGGAGTTACAGTACTAGCACCTGGGCAAAATTAGTTTTGGTGGGCAAAAAGATAGAAGCAGTTATACAGAGGTGGGTGAATATAAATCTTCAAACTTCACAAAAGATAAATGCCTGAACTCTGAAAATTGTTCAAAACTAGACTCCATGGGATACTATCACGGAATCGTTATTATACAGAAAAAAAAAAGTTGTTCAACCAGTGAATCCAGCTCTGAATGGCACTCAAGTCACAATGTCATTCTCTTACAATTTACCAAAATAAGTTATCTGAAGCACTTTCTAATGCCTAGATTAAAATTGCTTCCGCCATTCTATGTTCATTCTTCTAGGCAGTAAATTCCCCTCCCTAATCACTCGTTTGAAAAAAAGATTTCTCCTCATGGCATTTACTTCCTTGTACATTATGCAACATGGTGGCATTATGGTATCAGGAAACTTTGTCTAGGAATGGACTGAAGGTTTACAAGTTTGGAATCCCTGCATTGCAACTGAACATTCCCGGACGCTACTGGCACCTCCTAGTACAACCTCAGCAACTCCTGTTTTGGTGGTTAGAGGACAAGGAAAGCTGTGGCTTTGTGATTGATGACTCTAAACATCCTCAGGAAATTAGTCTCTCTTTCTGTGTCCTTCAGCCTGAATTTGTCATGCCAGACAAATGTGTCGGAGAGAAATCATGAAAAGCAATATGCTATCCTTTTTGTTTGCCATTCTTCCATATTGTTAGAGCAGCAGATTGCTCAATATTTAAAAAAAAACAAATATTCATCAGTGAAAGCCTCTCTGGAAAAAGAGAAGTATTTATTTGTCCTGGTGTTCATAGAGTTGAAGCGCTTACTGATTGATTTAGTTCAAAGTGGAAGAGACGCAGTGGTCAAAGGAAGTGTAGTGATAGACAGCCCCAGATGTTGAGAAGGCCATAAAAGAATGCAAACTTCCTTCCAGAAACATGGCCCAAAGAAAAGAAGAATGCTATGCCTGTCCCATCACTTGCAATGGTCCAAAAACGTTCTGCCTTGTCACCTAAAAATGGCACAAAACTAAAGAAAACCAGATAGCAAGAAAAAAAAAAGTGAAAAGCCCTAAGCAATGCTTAAAAGTTGCAAATGAGGCAAGCCAAATTGAGCGAGATGATTAAATATATGTTTTAGGCATAGAATCTTTGTCCTTTCACTGTTCCTAGTGTGAAATAATTTCAATTGTCATCCCAGAAATTGTTACAGGCCTTGATCAATCTAAACAGATCATACAAAAGTGGAGCAAGGTTTACCTGAACGCCAACAGACTTTTACATCATAAACTTGGAGTGGCCTGTTTACCTACTCCTGAAATTTAAGGCGTCTGCCTGCTCTATATTCCTAATATTTAGAATTAGCAGACATACGTTTTCACTGGAAGACTTCAAAGATAATTTGTCAGTGTCAACCAAGCAGACGGATTTTTTTTTATAATATACAAAGTCAATGAAGCCTAACAACCAACCAATTAATAAATAACCCATTGTGGACAGTGTGACACCAAGATGGGCAAATATCCTATCAATACAGCATCGATGGAAACTATTTACAGTAGCAGTGGAGTACATGCAGTATGAACCCAGAATTAGGACCTGGATTGAGACCCTGCTTTATTCAGGATCATTCGAACAGTTATAGCACAACAAGAGGTAACTTGGTCACTTGACACATGTCTGTGTCAGCTCTCCGATAGACCAATTCAGCTAGTTACGTTGCCTCACCCGTTCCTATATCCCTGGACTCAATGGGTCAAATGGCATGCTTCCACACTACAGGGATTTTACGATTCTACTTTGCCTCTGTGCTCACTCACTAATTTTCCTCAATCTTTGAATAAAAAAAAGGAAAGATTTTGTTCCATTGACTTTGTCCACATGCCTCAGGATTATTTGGGGATCTTTTCAACCAAGGCAGACAGTACCAACTTCCTCAAATCCTCATTTGAAATTGGAACTATTTTCATAAGTTTCCTCTGCATTCTCATCAATACATTTACATCCATGATAAGGTGTGGCACCCAGGACTGTACACAATACTCCATGAGGCCTAACTAGTGTCATATAAAAGTTCAGCATAATTCTTTGTCCTATTCACTATGCACATATAAAACTAGTATGCAGTGTCTTCAGTTTTACTAACTGTTCACTCTACCAACTTTAGTGACTTATGCACATAAACCAGAATGTTCTGCTCTTCGCACCATTTATTCTATAGTACACCTTCATGTTCCCTCTACCAAAAATGTATCACGCTACATGTCTCTGCATTTAACATCATCTGCCACTTATTGGCCCACTCAAATCATCTGGTCAATACCTTTTTGTACTCTTACACCACCTTGCTGAGTTAACAGTGCTTCCAAGGTTTTGAATCATCTGCAAACTTGGAACATGTCCACTGCACACCAAGATCTAGATCATTAAGTATACAATCAGGAAAATCAAAGCTCCCAAAACTGATCCATAACAAACTACCACAAAGCTTCAAGTCAGAAAATTAACCATTAGCAATGAGAGTGTTCTATCCCTCAGTCAATTTTGTGTTCAAGTCTTTTAAATATTTAATTTACTCAGATATTGTAGCAAATTGTGTGAATTAATTTGGCAGCTTTTAATCATACTTCAATTGCATTGATCCCCCTAGACAGGAAGGATAATAAACAGTAACTTTGATTAACCAAAGTAGTTTTATTGGTTTTCTACCAAATGTAAGTTAAAACTGTCACAAAGTGTAATAAAGGCTACTCATCCAAGCTTAAAAACACACACTCAAACATGATTATATTTAACTTGCAATGGACACCACATTATATTGGTCACTTACATGTGTAAATGAAAAGCATTGAGCGAATTGGCTAATTCCTCGATCGCTGCATCTGGAACCCAAGGAAATTCGCGGTGGCTTCAGGATCACACTAGTTGAGTTTTCTATCGATACACAGTTCTAAAAGGAGCACATGTTTGACAGATCAGCATAATTTTTAACAAAATCAATCTACGTTAAAAATTCTGCTCCCAAAGTAATTTAGATAACTAGCCTGAGATTCATTTTGTGCAACTTCAGCTTCCGTAAAAGGTCTGATACGAAGATGAACACACATATGATTCTTTGAACCCAAATATTTTTGTTGAACAGCCTGTCAAAAACAAATAGTTCAACAAATCAACACAAACTCCATATATTTTCAAACTCTACAGGTGAAGGGAAAAAATGCACAGATCAGCATTTTGATCTAGTAAAGATGAAGGAGTAGCAGCAGCAATTCACATCCAAGTCAGGACATGCGCAATTCAATTGGAAGTGCACTTATTCTTTTATTGAGCAGGATTTAATCACAATCTTGAATATGAATAGTAGGAGGTAGAGTTGGAGATCTTGTGATGCAATAGGTAGTGTTCCTGCCTCTGAACCAGAGGCACCAGGTTCAATTTCACTCAAAAGGATTAATTACGAAGAAAGGAGTGTTTATAAAATAGCCAAATGTATTGAGTTTAAACATGTAAATATTTCTAAAGCATGCCAATAGCATGTGAAAAGAGTAGGGGACTTTTCTGGACAGCCAGTCTCTAACATCCCTTCTACAACTCCAGAGACAAAAAAAATGAAAGATGTTTATATTTCTACAGCAACTGACTCTTCAATTGGTGGGTCTGACTAGCACCATCAAAACAGGATTCAATCTCTTGGTTGGCTGGGGTGGATACCCGATGTTTAAATGCAAATCAACCAAATGCAAAAGAGACATACTTGATTTCCTACAAGCGTCATATGAAGTCCAGATAAATTAATTGCCACACTAGGCCAAGCTCAAATGACAATAGACAATAGACGCAGGAGGAGGCCATTCTGCCCTTTGATCCTGCACCACCATTCAATATGATCATGGCTGATCATCCATAATCAATATCCTGTTCCTGCCTTATCTCTATAACCCGTGAGAGCTCTATCCAACTCTTTCTTAAATGAATCCAGAGACTGGGCCTCCACTGGCCTCTGGGGCAGAGCATTCCACACAGCCACCACTCTCTGGGTGAAGAAGTTTCTCCTCATCTCTGTCCTAAATGGTCTACCCCGTATTTTTAAGCTGTGACCTCGGGTTTGGCACTCACCCATCAGCGGAAACATGTTTCCTGCCTCCAGAGTGTCCAATCCTTTAATAATCTTATATGTCTCAATCAGATACCTTTTCAGTCTTCTAAACTCAAGGGTATACAAGCCCAGTCGCTTCAGTCTTTCAGTGTAAGGTAATCCCGCCATTCCAGGAATTGACCTCGTGAACCTACGCTGCACTCCCTCAATAGCCAGAATGTCTTTCCTCACATTTGGAGACCAGAACTGCACACAGTACTCCAGGTGTGGTCCCATCAGGGCCCTGTACAGCTGCAGAAGAAACTCTTTGCTTCTATACTCAATCCTTCTTGTTATGAAGGCCAGCATGCTATTAGCCTTCTTCACTACCTGCTGTACCTGCATGCTTACCTTCATTGACTGGTGTACAAGAATACCCAGATCTCTCTGTACTGCCCCTTTACCCAAATTGATTCCATTTAGGTAGTAATCTGCCTTCCTGTTCTTGTCACCAAAGTGGATAACCATACATTTATCCACATTAAACTGCATCTGACCACTCACCTAACTTGTCCAGGTCACCCTGTAATCTCCTAACATCCTCATCAAATTTCACCCTGCCACCCAGCTTAGTATCATCAGCAAATTTGCTAATGTTATTACTAATACCATCTTCTATATCATTAACATATATTGTAAAATATATGGTAAAATATAAAAAAATGGTGACAGGATCTTGCTGCAAAGAACCAAATTCTATTATGTGTCCCTTGTATTGCTAATCAACCTGTTTGGACAGGTTTTGTGATAAACCTCCAGGTTAAGCAGAACTTGAACTTGGAGCTTCTGGGCCACAGGCAACAACATTATCACTGCCACAAAACCAATCCTTTTAAAATTCCAGTCAATGCTGTTCTGAAATTTAAACCCATGTCTCAAAAGCATGAGGCTGGATCCCTGTATTATCAAACAAATTAAGTTAACAATGTGTCAATGTCTGCCGCCCCCCCCCACTCCCTCCAAATTCTATTACATACGTACATGTGATGTATTTTTGTTTTCTTCCTGGCATAGTTCAACAATCAAATCTTTTCTAATTTCTTGAAAATCCTCTGCAGCAGGTATATCCTGTTCATCATTCACAGCTCCTTGTGGTTGTATAAATGACAATTTAGAGTTTATTATAGGCTCCATTCTGCCAAGAAAAGAAAAGAAAATGTTAGCAAAAAGAAATGCAATTGTATTTATAACTTCAGGGAACTTTCAACTGAAGAAATTGTGAACGAAATGTAAAAAGGTTAGATGCAACGCGCCAAAAGACTACTTTCCACAACTGTTAATCAACATTACAAGAAAAAGGTTGTCTGGTCATTATCACATTCTTGAGTTTAAACTAGCTATTGCATTTCCCAAATGCTGCAAAGTACTCCATTGGCCACAAAATGCTTCACTTCCTTTAAAAACATTTTTGTAATCAACTTGTTCAGAGATGCTATTACATACGTTTGGAGCAGTTGAGACTTGAACATGGATCTCTTAGCCCAGAAGTAGGGACGCTACCAATGCACCACCAGAGGGCCTCCACAAAATGCTTTGAAATGGCTGGTATGAAATGGAAAAAGGCAAGATGTATAATTGCAAGCCTCCATTTATTTATTTGATCTATTGGGGTTTTGAAGTTTCCACCTTCTCAAACTGCGTCCTTGCTAGAAGTGTAACAACACACAGATTAAACCCATCAGTTGTCGCCAAAGAGAGAGCAGCCCTATTGCCTTCTGGGACTACGACAATTTTACCATTACCTTATTGTGCTTACACAATAAACTCACAAATTTAAAATAAAACAAAGAACTTCAGATGCTGGAAATCAAAGAATAACTCAGTAGGTCGGGTAGCATCTAAGGAGAGAAAGTAGAGTTAATCCAGTTTGGATCCAGTGATCTTTCTTCAGAACCGTAAAATACTGTTCAGTTCTAAAGAAGGGTCACTTAATGCTGATTTCTCTCCACAGCCATTTCATTCCTGCTAAGTTTTTCCAACAAGTTTGCAAATGATATTTCAGATTCCACTGACAGCTGGAATAGCATGGGTTCAAGTTCCTTGTGCTTCTGAAGGGTGTCATTACATCTGAACAGGTTGATTAGAAAATGTCATGTGTACTCAAGTATGAGGTACAAGAGAACAGAGAAAATGTATCATATCACCACAAATGGCACTATCTTTAGGTACAAAATACCTAGGTGCAAAATCTTAGTTACAGAAACAAAAATAAAGAAAAGTTAATAATTTCAGCACCACAATCTTCTAAGCATAAAAGAGTAGAAAAAGTAAAGAAATAACGTTAAAATGTCAAACATTACAATCATTTCTTGAGTCAGGGGCCTGCAGATCCTCCAAGCTGGGCTTCCCCAAGAGGGTTCATTCTCTACTCCCCCTTTTAAACTGGGCAAGCTTTCACCTGCGCTGGGTTAAGTTCCACCCAGGCATTCCTGGCTTCACCACACTCAAGGCTTTGGCCCAGACTGCCACTGACCACGAGCCGTCATGGTCGACCACCGCTGCTGCCATCCAGATTTGCCCTGTGCTCCAGCCACTGCCGTGCTTCATTGCTGCCCTGCCTCCGGTTTCACAAATGCTCGAGGTCCACACTGGGCCTACTATCCCTCCCTGCTGGCCTCACTTGAGGTCTGCCATTGATGTCATCAGAGCTCAAGAGGTAAATGAAGAAAAGGACAATAGAAAGAAAACAAGGGAAAGAAAATAAAATCAATTGGAACCCAACTCTGCCACTATCTTGCAGGGGTGAACTAGCATGGGATATGCAGGGTTACAGGGATAGTGTAGGACACTGGTCTGGAAAGTCAGTGCGGACTTGACAGGGTGAACAGCCTGCTTCCATGCTGTAGGAATTCTATGGTTCTGAGAAAAATGAGGAAAGAGAGGAAAAGACCAACCATTGTCACTTACTATAGCCAGGAGAAAGTGAGGACTGCAGATGCTGGAGATCAGAGTTGAAAAGTGTGGTGCTCGAAAAACACAGCACACCAGGCAGCATCCAAGGAGCAGGAGAATCGACATTTCGGGCATGATTTCTGAAGAAGGGCTTATGCCCGAAATGTCGATTCTCCTGCTCCTCGGATGCTGCCTGGCCTGCTGTGTTTATCCAGCACCACACTTACTATAGCCAGCCAGGGTATATAAATCCTGCAGCAAATAACTAATCACCTAAAGTACAACGCTAGAATCTCAGAACAATCGCCAGTTCGCTAGATCAGTACAGCTCCAACAACCATGAAGAAGCTCTGACCACAAGGACAAAACAGCTCACATGAATGGAATCTCATCTGCAACCATTCACTGTATAAGACAGGCTGCAGAAATTCACCAAGGCTTCTTGGAGAGCACCTTCTAAACCTATTATCACTACCATCTGGAAGGACAAGGACAGTAGATACATGGGAATGCAAGATCACTTCCAAATCACTCACCATCCTGACTTTAAATGGGATTGCAATTCGTTCTGTGCTACTGTTTTAAGAACCTGCAACTCCAATTGTCTTACCCAAAACAGTATGGAGTGTGTGTATCTACAGAAAATGGACAAAGCCAGTGAAGCTCATATCCCACAAATAAATTTTGAAAATCCAAACCAGCGTCAGTGTTCCAAATTCTCCAAGCACTCAAGAATCCTAATCAATGGGGTTAGGGAAGGTGCATATAAGACACATGCTGATGTCAAGCTTTTGTCTTCCAAATAGCAAGTCTCCTTATAGCCTGAGTAAAATACCTCATTTTCTGCAGATTAATTTCCCATACATTACTCTGCTGCAACAAATTGAATTCCAATGTCTTAAGCTTGCTGTTCTTAGGTTTTGATTTGACACATGCTAGATTAAGTAGTCTTCCATCCATTTGATTAATAAAACTGCATTCCAACAGACAGAACACAACAAATAGGAAAAAAATCAAAGAGGAACTAGGCCAATAACACAACCTTACTTGACACCTGCTGTAACCTCAAGACAGGTCTCTGATAGACCCATTGCCAAATTCTTTTCAGAAGCCAACTTTACTTCAGCAGAATCTTCTGGAATATCTGACATTTTACAAAGTTGAAGGCTGTTGTCAAGTTGAAAAAGTATTGAGAAGTTGGCATCAGCAATTTTCTTGTAGGTTATGGCTGTGATTACCCTGTCAACTATACCTCTTGATGGCCAAACCTGTTTTCAATAAATGTAATCAATCAAATCGGTCTGTTCAGTTTTGCCGTAATGATTACACCTTCAATGGACAGCTGGAAGACGAACAAATTTTCAGTTGGATTTGTCCAATCAATTGAAGATTGTCACAATCGTGCTGACGCTGACATGACTCAAGACTTCCACTTCACTCCAAATTGGCAAAACCTGATACATATTTTACCGAGTGGACGCTGAAAACGTGGAACTTGCCGCAAGTAATCCATGCAACTCCTTATGAATGGCTTATGCATGAAATGTCAATTCTTCTGCTCCGGATGCTGCCTGACCGGCTGTGCTTTACCAGCACCACACACTTCAACTCTGATCTCCAGCATCTGTAGTCCTCACTTTCTCCATCCAACTAGCAAAGTTGCCGCTTTAGAGGGAAACTAGATGAATACATGGAGAGCACCAAAACAGTGTACAGAAAAAAAGTTTCCAGAACACTAGCACAAGTTGTGCAAAAACTACCCAAGTGCGTATCAAAAGTTTTTCAAGAATGCTGGTCGAGAAATTAACATTAGACAAATGCAGGATATCTCCTGGATCTTGTCCAATTCACAGGATCCTTTACATCTTAATCAAAAAACAGCCATTATAATCATAATATGGATGTGTCGGTGTTGGTCTGGAATGGACAGATTTTTTGTAAAAAAAATCATACATCATCAGGTTATGGTCCAACAGGTGTATTTGAAGGTACAAGCTTTCGGAGCGCTGTTACTTCGTCAGGTAGCTGGTGCGGCAAAATTATAAGGACACAGTATTTATAGTAAATTCTGTATCCCATGATCCTGCCCCACTAGCCACCCGACGAATGTGCGGCGCTCCGAAAGCTTGTACTATCAAAAAAACATGTTGGATTATAACCTGGTGTCGTGTGATTTCTAACATGCTGCGGAGGCAGACCAAATAATGTTGACAGTTTGCAAGAAGAGAGTTCAGAGTATAACGGTATTACGTATTAATTTGTCTGTGTCCAGAGACACCAGTGCACTCTACTCACCGGACAGGAAGAACCTGCTCTACAACGACCGTCAACGCTCTGGTGCAGGATGGCACCTATCACCTCAGTTCAGGAGTGACCGGCCTAAGTTTCGGATATTAACCAGCACTCAGTTACGATACCTTTCAGACAGACAAACACAGGCACCATGACTGGGGCTATGGGGTAAAAAACAATGACTGCAGATGCTGTAAACCAGATTCTGGATTAGAGTGGCGCTGGAAGAACACAGCAGTTCAGGCAGCATCCGAGGAGCAGCGAAATCGATGTTTCGGGCAAAAGCCCTTCATCCCTCTCAGACACACACACATAGATCAGCAGAACTTAGTTGTGATGTCTTTCACACAAATAAACACTAACCTCCCAAACTCGATTATACATCACAGATTGAACCAAGCAGCTCCAATGGTCACCACCGCCGCGCGCGCACTCCGAGACTAACGTTCCTGCCGCGCGCTCTGGTTTTTTTTTAAATCCCACCAATGGCGAGCTGGCAGTCTCTCGGAGCATCACGGGTAGTGGGCGGTGCAGTTGCATAAGGGACTGCGGCACTGGGACATCATTGTGAGTTGACAAAATGGGGAGAAAGTGTTTCTTCCGTATTATTAATTATAAGGATAAGCCAAGCTAATCGGGAAAAAACGCGGGTAGGAGTCAGGGAATGATAGTTTGATGGTCTAGCTTAGCTTGAGTTTGCTTTGATGAAAGGTCGGCGTCTAGAGGCTTTAACCCCGTTTCTGTCTCTTCACAGAGGCTGAACTTCATAGCCGAGTTTTGCCAGCGTTTTCTGTTTTTTGTTTTCTGAGATCATCTTTGATTTAAAGTGGGGCCTAGAGCCGACGGTGGCTTTGAGCGAGGTGCTGTGGGTGTAAACATTAACCTTTCGAGCCGCAGGAAGAGCAAACGTTCCCCCTCACGTTGTGAAAGCATGGCGGTGTTTGTAGATTTAAACATCGTTAACACCACCGACAGAAAGCGATTGCAAAGTCTAATAGAAACAGCGGCGCACCGTGAGTATTGTTTCTTCTTAAATCACGTTGCACTTTCACTCATTTAGAAGTATGGATTTCATTAGAAGTTTTTAAATGCTCTTTTATATCATGTCAAATTGTCCTCTTACTCTTTAGGGGATACGCACACCGCATTGAGTGAATTGCATAGGATTTAGTGTTAGTTCCCCACCTGGACATTATTGTCACAGTTAAATTTGTACACAGCGCGGCTCTTCAGACGCAGCAAAATTGGAGTCAATGCGGATTAGAACGAAAACTCTCCACTATGACAAAATATCTTTGTCACAAAAGATGATTAAAGTTTTTATGGGCCAATCATCTCCGTCTCAGGAGATCACTGTGAAATTTCCTCGGGTATCGTATAATCAATCTGTTCGTAGATCTTCTGAAGCAGGTGGGATTTCCATTGAATCTCTACAGTGTGGAAATAGGCCATTCAACACAACTCCACACTGACCCTCCAAACAACATCACCCACAGACTATCCTATATTTTTAACCCTAAATTTCCCATAGCTTACACATCTAACCGATACATCTCTGGGGCAATTTAGCATGGCCAGTCCACCTTGCCCATCTTTGGACTCTGGGAGCAAACCCACACAGACACATAATGTGCAAACTGCGCACAGTCACCCAAGAGTGGAATCGAACCTGGATCCCTGGCTCTGAGGTTCTGAACCTGAATCCATTTGCAAGCTGATTTGCCCTACATTGTGTCCCAACTTGAGCATGATGTAAAGCAGCCATTCCTAAAACAAACATTTCCTGTACTTATGTGTCTTTGGAATTACATCTCTGTAAGGGATCGTGTTTATAAGTACAAAAATTTGTAAGTCAGATGTTCTTAAATTGGAGATCCCCTGTATTCTGAGTTTAGTATTTTATTTGGGTGATGCTAGTTGAGTTATTGCACTAAAATTGAAGCACAAATGATATCAACTGTAGCCATTTCAATTATTGCAAACTTTACATATGTTCAAGACTTGCACTTAGGCATCCTGGCTGAGTAGGAGCAGTATCACTGCACCACCAGAACTGTGTTCCTCACATTATAATATGGATATTATCAAATACGATGAATTGTTGTTGATCTCAGTAGCTCAATGCCATTGTTTCTGTCAGTGACTATGTGTGAATCTCTTGCGATAACTTTCTCTAAACCTGAAACCTTTGAACTCTCTTAACTGTTGGGTTTTGTAGTACACAGTTTTTAATCGGTTCAAGCATGACACACCTGGACTAAGCAGACCTTGAACCCAAATCCTTTGGCCAAGCAGTATGGATGTTCCCATCCTGCCACAAGAACTCTGACTGTTCCTAAATGTTGTTTTATTTTTATTTTAACGTAATATTTCTAATCAGTTTGTTCAGAAATGTTATTGCACATATGTGAAGCAGGTGGGACTTAAAACCAATGCTTTTTTCATCCAGTGTTAGGGATACTATCACTGCACTAGAACGTCTCTGACTGTTCCTAAGGATAGAAACCTAAACCCAATTATTTGCAGCTGTTTCATCAATATAAGTTTAGAATAAGGATGTTTGCTGATTGCAGTATTTATAACCGTCCTTGACTCCTCATGTACTGAATCAGTTCTTTTTTTTATTGGTCTTCACGTGTCTTTACATGTCTTTACTTGGTCCAGAGTCGAGTATTCCACCTTTATTGACATCCCAAATTCTGTTGGTGTTTTTTGTCATTGTGATCCAGAAAGTTGATGGAATCTTTCACTATGCAGTCACAGACTATAGTTTTTCCTAACTTGGATTCCAAATCCACTTTGTTATCGCTGTGGTGTAACAGCTTATGCTTGATTGGCACTGGAGGCTTTGCATCTCACTTTGCTCTTTCTTCTTGTAACCACTTCTGTGCCAATTTCTCATACTCCTTTTTGGTTCCTTTTTGGGGGGGGGGGGGGCATGTCCATGTTTTTTGTCCTATTCCCTGGTGTCATCTGCAGCAAAATGTGGACAACATTCAGGCTTGGCTGATGATTGGAAAACAACGCAAGTGTCTGTATTTCAAACAAGAGAATCCAAATTTCTCTCCATGACATCCAATGGTAATACCATCACTAGAACTGCCTGCTTCCATTGACCAGAAACTCAGCTGGATCAGACAATTAACTATTTTAGTTGATTTAAAGAGAAAGTTAGAAACTGTGGATTCCTGCAATGAGTAACGTATATTTCCTGACTTCTCAACGTCTGATGGCTATCTCCAAGACACAATTAAGGACTCTGATGAAATGCTGTCAACTTTCCTGGGTAAATCCACTTCTAATAGCATTCTGTCACTGGCCACTCGGGTGTTTCCTATCTTCCTGGTGGTGGAAATTGAATAAAGATTTGTGCACCTTGTGTCTCTCACTGTGTCTCGCACCACGCGCGCGCACACACACGCGCGCGCAGAGACGCGGACGCAGGCAGACACACCCGCAGTTAGGCGGTAGTGTGGGGGTTTTAAAAATAAGAGGAAAAAAAAAAGAAGCATGTCTACCATACAGGAAAAACAAATATGCCTTACTTGGGTCCTTTATCAACCAATTTAAACAGTCCACCCCATCCAGTAATGTGCAGTGGTAGCAATGTGTACTATACACCCTTATTTGCTGCATAAGTATATGAAAGAAAGAAGCACTCACCTTTTCTGTTTACATGTGTGTTACTATTTTAATTTTTTTTTTGTTCAAAAATCAAGGATGTTCAAGAGGCCAAAACAATTTATTTTTTCTACCAAAACATCTCTTCTCAATGCTGAATGTTATTGAAACAGATTTCCTTCTGGAGTGTTTTTTTTATGAAATGATGTGGAGGTGCGTGGTTAGATTGGGGTGGACAAAGTTTAAAAATCACACAATGTCAGGTTATAGTCCAACAGATTTATTTGGAAGTACAAGCTTTCAGAGCATTGCTCCTTCATCAGGTAGCTGTGAAATAGAATCAAGAAGAGACAGAATGTATAGTGAAGGAGCAGCACTCCAAAAGCTAGTACTTCCAAATAAAGCTGTTGGACTATAACCTGGTGTTGTGATTTTTAACTTAGTTACAGAATCTTAGATTATGGAAGAGACCTTTTGGTCCATCCACACCATGCTGACCGTAATCCCAAACTAAACTCGTCCTACCTGTATGCATTTGGCCTATATCCATCCAAACATTTCTTATTCATGTACTTATCAAAATGTCATTTTAAATGTTTTAACTATACCCACACCCACCACTTTCTGGAACCACTCTGTTGGAAAAACTATTAAAAATGGACCCTCTTGTTTCTTTTAAATCTTTCTCCTCTCACCTCAAAAATATACCTCCTGGTCTTGAAATTCCCAACCCTAGGGAAAAGACACTTGCCATTCACTTCCATAATTTTATAAACCTCTATAAGGTTACTTTTCAACCTTGTACACTGCAGTGAAAAGAGTCTCAACCTATTTAGCCTCTTGTTATAACTCAACTCCTCCATTCCTGGCAACATTTTAGTAAATGCAATTTTAGAGAAGATTTGTAGCTCAAGTTGTAGATCAGGTTGTAGGTTTGCCTGCTGAGCTGGTATATTTGTTCTCTGATGTTTTGTCACCATGCTAGGTAACATCAGTCAGCCTCTGAAGTGCTGGGGTTCTATCCCATTCACTATTTGTCTTGGTCTGATGTGGTGGGTGATATCACTTTCATTTCTTTTTCTGAGAATTTGGTAACTGGGGTCCAAATCGATATGTTTGTTAATGGAGTTCCGGTTTGAATGCCAGGCCTGTCAGAATTCCCGTGTGTGTCTTTGTTTAGCCTGTCCCAGGATGGATGCATTGATGAGCAGGATATGTGAGCACCAACTCACCACCAAAAGACATGACTGTCTCACTAGTATCCATACACACAAACAAAGAGGGATGCAAGGTCAAGTAGGACAATACATCCATTCTGGGACAGGCTAAACAAAGACATGCACGGGAATTCCTAGAGGCCTGGCATGCAAACAGGAACTCCATTAACAAACATATCGATTTGGACCCCATTTACCAAACTCCCAGAAAAAGAACCGGAAGTGATATCACCCACAACAGATCTGCACACCCTCATAGTAAGTGGAACAGAATACCCACACTTCATCAGAGGCTCACTGATGTTACCTAGCGTGGTGACAAACCATCGGAGAACAATTCTATCAGCTCACAGTGAGCAAAAGTACAACCTGATCCTGGTAAATCTCTTCTGAACCTTCAGCTTAATAGTATCCTTCTTACAATAGAGTGACTAGAACTGGAAACCGTACTCCAGAAGAGGCCTCACTAACCTCTTGTGCAACCTCAACATGATGTCCCAACTCCTGTACTCTGAAGTCTGAGCAATGAATGCAAGCGTGCTGAATACCTTCTTAACACTTTATCTACATGTGAGGCAAACTTCAAAGAATTATGTACCTGAACCCTGAGGTCTCTCTGTTCTACAACACTGCCCAAGGCCTTAATTTTGATTGTACAACTCCTGCCCTTATTTATTTTACCAAAATGCAAATAGTCACATTTATCCAAATTAAAGTCCAACTGCAACTCCTCAATTGATCAAGATATCTTTTTCAATCTTGTCTTTTTCACAGTACTACCAATTTTGGTGTCATCTGCCATCTTGCTAAATATGCCTTCTATATTCTCAGCTAAATTATTTATATGACAAACAACACAGATGACCTCTGGTCATCAAGAGGCCCTACTCTCTTTAGTTGCTCTCTTGCTCTTAATGTACTTGTAGAATCTCTTTGGATTATCCTTAACCTTACTTGCCAAGGCTATTTCATATTCTCTCTTTGCCTTCCTGATCTCCCTTTTTAGAATGCCTCAACTTTTTTTTAATGCTGTTGAAGATATTAATTTGAACACAATTGTTTATATCTAATGTACGATTCTTTTTTATTCTCGACTAGAAACTCCAATATATTTATTCATCCATTGTTCACTAATTTTACGAACCTTACCTTTCACTCGTAACAGGAACATAATGACTCTGAACTCTTTTATAGGACTTTTGAAAGCCTCCCACTTATTAGATGAGCCCTTATCTGCAAACCGTCTACTCCAAACAATTTTTGAAAGTTCCTATCTCATACCATTAACGTTTACCTTAATCCATTTAAAAACTCGAATTTCTATGGAAGGCTTATCCTTTTTCACAACAATTTTTAAAGCAAATAGAATTACAATCACTAGACGCAGCGTTCCCCTATTATCATTTCAGTCACTTGCCCTGCCTCATATCCCAACAGAAGGTCAAATTTCACCCCTCCAGTAGGATTATTTACATATTGATGATTTAAAAACAATTTCTTGAATACACATTCTTCATCATCCAAACTATTAACACTGTGGTAGTCCCAGACAATGTTGGAAAATTAAAATCACCTACTATTACAACCTTATTATTCTTACATATATTTAATCTTACATATATTTAATTTATATAATTAAAGATCAATTCTAAATTTTTCTACACTTTGTTCCTCAATTTCCCTTTGACTATTACGTGGTCAACTTCATCAAGGTGATCATTCCTTTTTTCTTTCTAATTTCAGCCATATGTTTAATTGGACAGGTTTTCAGATATAACTTCTCTAGTTTCAGCAGTCATGGAGTCGCACAACACGGAAACAGACCCTTCCGTCTAATCAGTCCATACCAAACATAATACCAATATAAACTAGTCCCATGTGTGTGTGCTCCAGGTCTCTATCTCTCCGGACCTTTCCTATTCATGTATCTATCCAAATGTCTTTAAATGTTGTAATTGTACCCTCATCCATGACTTTCTCAAAGTGCATTCCATACGCAAACCACCCTAGTGTAAAAAAAAAATGTACCCTTCATGGCTTTTTTAAATCTCTCTCCTCTCACATTTAAAATTTTCCTAGGGAGACGACAACTACCATTTAATTCTTTCCATACCTCTCTATTTTATAAACTTCTATAAGGTCACCTCTCAACTTACTAAGCTACAGCCTATCCAGCCTTTCTTTACAACTCAAACTTTCCATACCCAGCAATATCCTGATAAATCTCTTCTGTCCCCCCTCCAGTTTAATAATCTCCTTCCTATAACTAGGCAACCAGAACTGGACACTGTATTCTAGAGGAGCCCCCGCCAATGACCTGTATAACCACATGATTTCCCAACATGTATCCCCAAAGGGCTAAGCGTTGAAGGCAAACATGCTAAACACCTTTTTTTTTAAACCACCTCATCTTTTCCTTAATCAAAAACCCATTCTGCCTTTCCTTTTGCCTTTTCTTTCGCTCCTTCCTATAACATCTGAAATCCAGAAAATTAAGCTGCCAGTCCTGTCCATCCCTCAGCCAAGCTTCTGCAATAGTTTGATGTTCCAGTTCCCAAACATGCCCTGAGTTCATTAGCCCTACCTGTAAGAAGAGTACTTGCATTGAAATAAATGCAATTTAATTCTTCAGAGTTATTTTGTTCTGAGACTTTGTATTGTCTGCCCTTTCTAATTTGTTCTTCTCAGATTCAAAACCATCTTTCTGTTTACTTCGTTGTTAAACTTTGGTTGTTATTACCTGTGATTAAAGTATTTTAGAATAGCAGCAGGGCTGGATTTGACAAACATATTCACATTGTGTATTAAATGAGGAGCTGATTAAATAATGAGAAGTGGTGATTACTAGCCATTACTCTTAATTGAAGTAATGATCTGCTTATACTTTTAAGCACAACAATGCAATTTATTTACTTCTGAGACTTGTCCCATGGGCAGTTGTTCTTTCCTTTGTTACTTTTTTGCAGCTGTGTTTTCAGCTGTGTAAGTACTCCCATGCTACCTTTTACTCTCATTAAATCCATTTCTTTGAGTAAGCTTTCAATTTTTTACCTCCCTAATTTGAATTCTGACAATGTTATTAATTTGAAATGTTAACTTCTTCTGTTCTGCATATGCTACCTTACTGAGTGTTTCAAGCAGTTTCTGCTCTTATTCTAGCTTTCAACATCAAAGTGCTTTGTTTTTGTTTCTTTCCAGAATCTCCATTTTATTTTGTTTGTCTTGACGTCTACATTTTTAATTGCATGTGAAAAGCAGGATACAAACATTTACTGCATTACAGCCACTTGTTTTTGGGTGAGAATGTAAAGTGCTGCTGCACTTTATTAAACCTGGAGATCAATACTATTTTCCATTGACGGTTAATGTTTCAAAGACCTGACTGATCTCATAATTGTGTTTTTGAACCTGGATATATAGTACTATAGACATGACTGTATAAAAGCATTAGAATTATGGTACACACAACTATTTCTTCAGATCAAGGTTTGAGTTGTGGATACTGAAGCAGGCAGTTCTGAACTGATACCCGGAAAAGAAATGATATCAATCAGTGAAATTTCACAGATAAACACAGATTGAAGGACTTATACCTAATTATATATGCTACCAGAATTTAAAACCGTGAATTCTGGAGAAATTACATTGGTCTGGCAGCATCTGGAGAGAGAAACTGTTATCATTTCATGTCACTTATATTTTAATGCTGCAGAATCTGAAATTTTTCCATTTATTTTATTTCAAGTTTTTCATTTGCAGGTATTTTGATTTGTTTATCTGTTTCTGCATTGTTACCACATAACCAATGGTATATTTTCTGTTCTCTAGTTGGTTATTCAACAGTTGCACTTAATCATGTGGTTGAGCTTCAAGGAAAAAGACAGGTATGGAAGCTTTGTTAATGTCTAAAATTCTACAGGGTGGCTTCTATAGCCTAAATCATCTTATCTATCTATCTAACTGTTTTAATATCTGTCATCTGTCTTCAGGCATAGTGATTTTAGGACCCTGGTTTGATTCATTTTGAAAATAAATCAGAAATCACTGAATAGTAGTCTACCAAAAGTAACCAGTATCCATGGGGTAAAGTTGGCACTATGTCTACACATCATTGTTTGTGTTGCCATAAAACAAGAGTAAAATACAGTACGGGGGGGGTAATTATATCTTATGGCAGTTATAAAATTTATAACTATTCCCAAATTATGTTTTGAAATATTTGTAAAATTATACATTGTTTTGCCCACTTCTCTTTGATCACTCTTTTAAAAAATATTCCCGCATACTGTTGGCTACATACTAGTTGTAAAACAGATGTCCACCTGATGAATTAATTGTTTTCTCTTTCCACAGATTTTGCCCGATCTGAGTTTTTCCAGTATTTTTTAGTTTGTATTTAATTTTAATACCACATCGACAGTGTTTTGACTTTGTATTCTGAAATTCAGAAATAACAGCAATCTACCCTGACATGTGTCTTGTTTTTGCATTTTGTAAATTAAAAGCAGTACATCTTTCAGGAATTGGACCAAACATCTCGGACACAGTTGGTACCAAAACTCAGTAACCACCATTACATAAACCATTACATAACTGGGACACTTTTTCCACATCCTGTCTTTTGAAGACAGTTTGGTTTACTTTCAACAATCAAATGTAGAATTCCAGCCATAAAATATTCAGTCTCTGAGCCCCTTTCACCAACTAGTCACTTATCTTCTGCTTTCTTACTGCTGAATGACAGTAATTATTTTATTTCATGGGTTGAAAGTAAATGATTTGTATAAACACAAATTGCTTTTGTATTTTGAAATTGCATTGCTGTATAAAATTTTATTGCTGTGAATACTTTGTTAGAATGGATTATTTTTGCTATTTCTACATTTTGGTCATCAGTGAAGCAACAGAAGAGCAACTTGTGTGTTTGAATTTAATTCTCTTTCATTTAGTGTCTATTGCAATAATAAAATGTTTTCCAGGAAATAGCTAAGCCAACATCTGTTTCAGAACTTTTCCCATCGCCACCTATTGTGCAGGTATGTACAAAATTTTGTACAATATGGTTTTGATACAATTTATTTTCTCTAATTCTCACCATAGTATAGTGACTTTCCAATGTTGTCATTCACAAATCATTCCAGTAGTTCAACAGAACTGCAGGCTATCTACCAGGCATTAAAGTTTCACTGCAAAAAAAAACTTGACACAAGTAATAAGAAATACAGCATTGCTTTGATGAAACTATATTGTTGTTTACGTTTTATATTGACTTGTGCCACATGCAGGTGGTGATTTGGTTGTGTGGCATCATGCAAGTGTTGGGAATGGTGATTTTTTTTTTTTGGCCTGAATCACTACAAAAACAGTATTTTTATTTTAGGTTGTTAATCATTGAACCTTGCTGAAGAGTGCATATGTAGTTGCAGAGTGAACAGGTGACTGACTTATACTTCCACTGTATCTATTAAATTCTCAGTTTCTGAGGAACAGTTCATATAAATCACTATCTGAAATAGAACACAAAAATGCTGGAAATATTCAGTGGGTCAAGAAAGAAACAGTTTATGTTCCAATTTACAACCTTCCATCAGAATTCATTTGAAATATCCGTTATAAATGTACGGATGTCAAAGTTAGACATAATGTAATTGAAAAGATTGATTTAGAGTGGAAGTAGGATGTTTGAGGATAAAATTTTAACGTGATGGCCTAATTAAAACTTTACAACAGTCTACATTGCTTTTTTTTATAAATTAGTCATAATGTATTCTGAACATAAATTTTAAAATAGCACTTACGATTGTGCCTGCTTTTTTTTTCAGTAGGGTGGCTTAGTGCTGTTTCACATTACTTCCACACGCATTTTTTTAAACCTGAAGTGTGGTGGGAAGTTAATGCTACAGAGACACAAATGCATTTTACTGCGATTGTTAAAATGCAAAACTGGAAATAATTAACACTTCAGTTTAATAGAATTTCTCTTGAATAGGGGAGATCAAAACCAATTAAAATTGTGACCAGACTTACTGTGATTGTCTCTGATGCCTCTCATTGCAATGATCTGGTGAGTACAGATACTTCATTAGTATTCTTATGGAGATTTGATTTCTGGGATGTGTATTTTTTCAAACCAATTAAAAGCTTATTTTGTACAATGCAGGAGAAAAGATATTAGGGCCATTGACACACAGCCTTCTAAGTGTTGGTTTATGAAGGGAGTGAAGAGAAGCTGCATCATGTTCAGGGTTGTTTTTAAAGTATGATGGAATTTGACTAGGGGAAAGGAATTCCAGGATTCAGCCTTAAAAGAGCTTTTTGCTTTTTTTTTAAACAACAGTAGCCCAAAAAGCAAAGTGTGGAGAGCTTGTAAGGTAATATCTTAATTGGTGAGAAGAGTGAAGCGTGACAATGACGTATATGAAAATGAAGATATACATTAGAGTTTTAACTGCAATTGCAAAGGGAGGCAAAAGTCCACCCATTCAGAGAGCATAATTTTTATCACCCTTTTAACTGAAGCAGTTTGCGACTGTCATTGTTAGAAGTAGTTGCAAAGAGCAGCTGTGAACTTGGTGAGGAGATTAGCCAAAAAAAGTAGAGCTGAGTACCTTTGTGTGTGAATGTGAAAACCTACCCTATTAAATGACTTGATCAACTGAGGAGGATTCCAATTGGGTCATTCAGTCACCAGTGAAATTGAAAACCAGATCAAGAACATTTGATTTTATAAACACAAAAGGTTCTACCCCTCAGTTGTCTATATTATCTGCCTGTAGATCTTGCCAAATTTGAGAGATTTGGCCTGATGTCAGGAAAATTATTGCTCTAAAAAGTAGAATTTAGCTCATTTTCAAATTATTTAAAGTTATTTTTAAAATATAAGATTTGTGCGTATTAAAATACATTTTCCTGATAATTATTTTTAATTTGTATGTCTTGAACTGCAGAAATGTAAATATAGGGCCAATTTAGTTTTTTCAGCCTGTGAACAACTTGGGCAATGACCAGTCAGGAAAAGTATGGCATGAATATGAAAATGATATTTGCAATGTCGAAATTTGAAAGTCAGATTAACCATCCAAGGTTTTCATGGCCTGCTAGGAATCTTGCTGGCACGCAGCTCAGAGCATATTAGCACACACTAAATCTCATTATTGCCTAACCTTGTCTTATTTTTATATAGTTAGCTATTTTCTCAGTCAGTGGAGAGAATCTCGATAGTAGCTAGAAACTAGATAATGAGATGGAATACCTGTATGTAACTCGCCAGTATCTTCTCTGGCTTTCACAACATTTCCCATCACCCCAGGCAAGCCTCATGGCCGATACCACCTGTATCCTCCAGAATTGGAGTGCCAGGTTTATCACATGATGGTTCATTTGAAACTCCGTCATAATACAGGTGAATACTGCATTTTTGAGTTCACTGACACTATATACATTGCAATACTTTTGCTGACAGGCACCCACATCAATCATGAAAACAGAGTCCATCTCAGGACTCTGAGCTTGCTTACTTGGCGCTAACTCACTTTTGAAAGTGTGCTGTTGGAAAAGCGCAGCTGGTCAGGAGAGGAGCAGGAGAGTTGACGTTTCAAGCATAAGCTCACTTTTTGTCTTTACCTCTGCTTAAAGCATCTCTGTTTTACATTGCCTTTTAATACATACGGATAGATCGCCATGTTTTGCAGCGGTGAACAGTGGGGGGGGGGGGGGTATAGTCAGTTTGAGGTTGATCTTTTGTCTCAGGAAAAGTGCCGCAAAGAACCGGAGGGGTTAGTAGTTTGGCCAAATGGAGTGTATGAGGGACATTTAGGGAAGAATACTTACAGGATTAAGTGGTACTGTAGACTGAGTCTTGGTGAGAAGCGGGTGCAACCTAGTAGAGTTAGTGAATGTTAGGTAGCGGAGAAATGATGCTTGCACGTGTGCACAAAAAGATCAGTCGTTTTGCAGGACTGGTGTGCATTCTTCCAGTCCATGCATGCCACGCTAACCCAGGTGGCTACTTCAGACCAGTGTTTGAAATGGTACAGTTGGGGTTAAATATGATTGCCACAGTGTGAATGTCAATAGTTCCTGGTATTAGCAATCATCTCGCTGCTGCTGAGCATATGATAGTGTGAGAGCAGAGACATGGTGCATGTTTAATGTGATGAGAAATGTAAAATAACAGGGAAAAATTCCTAGGGCTCACGTTAGGGCACCCCTCCACCCTCCTGAAACTCCCTGAAATTTGTCACTTCACTTAATTTCTTTGGAAAATTTAGTCCTTGTTCCTCACCAAGGAAAGCATATTGACAGCTGAGCGTTAAACAAATGTAATCTAGTTTTATTTCTGTTTTACTTGCATTAAAGTTTTATTTAAACAAAGTTAAATATTCTGAACTAACCATTAACACTTGATTTTATTCCAGAGAAGTACCTCCCCGCACACCAGGTCATATGACATTGTGGCTGTGTTACCAAAAACAGAGAAGTTGTTTCATGTAAGTGCAGAAGTTTGAAGCGAGAGTAATTCACAAATCTGTATGCAAATGAAAATATTCTTGCTTTTATTTCAGCTTCTGTTTTAGGTATATGGCTTTTTTTAAAAAAGAGAGACAACCAGAAGAACTCCACCTTGAAAGATATTAGCTAATGCCTGTAATAGTTTTAATGAGAGTGCTTGCTGTTTTCCCTACTGCAACTTGTTGCACATCCCAGTCTGTTTTGTGATGAAGTCATTATACTTATGGTCAAGTTTTTCTGTGCTGTTATGATTGGTGGTAATTTTAAAGGAGATGTCCTTCTGGTATGGCAAAATTGCTTTTTAAGAAGTTTAAAGGTGAAAGTTAGAATTATAGACCAGCTAACCTAACATTTCTGGTGAGAAATTGTTAAGAGTCTATAATCAAAGATGGAGTAACTGAACATCTTGAAAATTTTCAATTCATCGCAGGTAGGTCGTGTCTAACAAACCTCATTGACCCTCCAGAAGGCATATCAAGTCCTATGTAAGAAACTGTTAGTTAAGGTAGAAGCCGATGGAATTGATGGAAAATTACTGATGTGGCTGGGAAATCAGTTAAGTGGCTGGTGACAAAGTATGGATAACAGGTAGATACTCAAATTGGCAGGGTGTGACCAATGATGCCCTGTAAGGGTCTATCTTAGAGCCTGAATTATTCGCGTTATTTATTAACACTTGCATAATGGCATAGGAAGTCAAATATCCAATTTTGCTGACAGCATAAAATTAGGTGGCACTGCAGACAGTGTAGATGATAGTATTAAATTCCAAAGGGATATTCATAGACCAATTGAAGGGGCAAAGCTATGGCAGATGAAGTTAAAAGCAAGCAACTGTGAGGTTATCCATCATAGACCAAAGAAGAATAAATGAGAGTACCTACTAGATGGTATGACATTAAATACAGTGGATGTCCAAAGAAACTTAGGGCTTCCTAGTGCATAGAGCTTTAAAACTGTTCCATAGTATCTAGGGATGTGGAGATTAGGTGGATTAGCCACAGTAAATGTACAGTTATGGAGATAGGGAGCCAGGTCTAGGTGGGATGATCTTTAGATGGTCGTTGTGGTTTCGATTGGCCAAATGGCCCCTTTCCGCACTGTAGGGATTCTGTGAAAATGTCAGAGGTACAGAAAATGAGCAAGAAAGCTAATAATAGAATGCTGGCCTTTATCTGTAAAGGACTGGAGTACAAGGAAGCACATTAAACAAACTGTTATGCAGATCTGGGCAGCACAGCTTGGATAAGGATATATTCCTTTAAGGAAGTACTGCCTAGCTTTAGAAGAATAACACTTCAGGGCTTAAGTTCTAAGAATTTATGCAGATTAGCCCTGTTTTTCCTAGAATTCGGTTTTCTGAAGAAATGGAAAAGAAGTCGGATGAAGGCAGAGCAGTGATGTTATCTATATGGACTTCAGTAAGGTATTCAACCGGGTTCTGTGTGGTAGACTGGTTAGCAAGGTTAGATTACCTGAAATACAGGGAGAACTAGCCACTTGGATACAGAATTGGCTCCAAGGCAGGATACGGTGATGATGGGTTGCTTTTTGGACTCTGGAGGTCTGTGACCAGTGGTGTGCTGTAAGGATCAGTGCTGGCTCCACTACTTTTTGTCATTTATATAAATGATTTGAGTGTGAATACAGGAGATATGATTAACAAGTTTGCAGATGACACCAAAATTGAAGGTGTTGTGAACAGCATAGAAGGTTACCTCAATGTAGAATGGGACATTAATCAGATGGGCGGCAGGTGGAATTTAATTTAGATAAATGTGAGGTGTGACATGATGGTAAGCTAAATCGGGGCAGGGTTTATACACCTAATGGTAAGGTCCTAGGGAATATTACCAAACAGAGACCTTGGGGTGCAGGTTCATAGTTCCTTGAGTCACAAGTAGTTGGGTGGTGAAGAAGGCATTTGGGGCACTTGCCTTTTTTGGTCAGTGCATTGAGTATAGGAGTTAGGAGGTCATGTTGCAGCTGTATAAGACATTAATACGGCATTCATTCTGGTTTCTCTGCTATAGGAAACATGTTCTGAAACTTGAAAGGGTTCCGAAAAGATTTACATATATGTTGCCAAGGTTGGAGAGTTTAAGCTATAGCAAGAGGTTGAATAGGCTGGAGCTATTTTCCCTGGAATGTTGGAGAGGGAGGGGTGACCTTTAAAGAAGCTTAACATCATGCGGGGTAATGATAGGATTAATAGTCAAGGTCTTTTCCCAAGGGTAGTCCAAAATTATAGGGCATATGTTTAAGATGAGATGAGAAAGATTTAAGAGACCTAAAGGTTAAATTTTTCATGCAGAGGGCGGTGCGTATATGGAATGATCTACCCGAAGATCTGGTGGAGGCTGGTACAATTACAACATTTAAAAGGCATTCGGATGGGTATATGAATAGAAACTGTTCAGAGGGATATGGCCCAAATGCTGGTAAATGGGACTAATTAATTTAGGATATCTTTTGTATGTATAGGCTGGACTGAAGGATCTGTGCATCTCTGACTCTATCTGATTGAAGTATTCAAAATGTTAACAGGAAAAGACAGGATAGATAAAGAGATTATTTCTACTATTTGGGGATTCTAAAACCAGGGGGCAAAATCTGAGAGTTGGGTGCCAGACTGTTCAGGAAGCACTTTTACACATACAGGGTGGTAGATGTTTGGAACTGTGGATGCTGGATCAGTTCTTTTTAATTTCAGATCTGAGAGAGAAATTCATCAAAGGCAGGAGTATGGAGTTAGATCACAAATCAGCCATGAACTCGTTGAATAGTGGAACAGAGTCAAGGGGCTAAATGGCCTATTCCTGTTACTGTGTTCCAGTTTGGCCTTGCTGTTGCATAAAGCACTATGCACTGAGTTTTTTTTTTGGCTAAATCTGAGTTGCCTCAGGTTTTTTTTTTGGAGGTTTTGCCACTCCTACTCACCCCAATATGCATGGTCTTGCCCACATTATCTTGTCTCATCCCAATAAATTGTCTTCAATTAGAACATCTTTATTTTGATGTTACACACCGTTTAAACAAGTTAACAGAAAATATATGCATGACAATGAATTATCCAGCATCCCATGCAGAAAGATTCAGACAAAACTAATAGAAAGGATTGACGGGAGATAAATTAACACTCCAAATAAAAGTGAGAAAGCAAAAATAGCGAAGTAAAAGAGAAATACTAAAAGAATGGGTTATCACAAAAGCAATAATTTTCATTCTTTTCTCCAGGAGTGAAATTTTAACTTTTTAAAAAGCTGATCATCCCTTTGTGCTCTCCTATTCATTCCTATTCGCAAAATTAAATGTCATTTCTAAATGTGGCAGAATTGTGGAGATCCTGTTTAATTAAACAAAACTTTTTCTTACAAATAAGGGCAAACATAGTTTTGTACATAACAATTTACTATTTTAACAGGTAGCTTGTATGACCTTGGATGTTGACTTAATATGTATTAATGTGGTCGAGAAGCAACCATACCATTTTAGACGGCCTTCTGTCAATGGGGTAAGTACTGTTTGTTCAGCAAAAGATAGATTATTTATTTCTAATCATTTTACGTTTGACAAAATGGTCATTTTTGCTTGAAAATGTGCTAACAAAAAGTAGAGAATCACCAGTAACATTTTTGCTTTGATAGCAAGCAGTAAAGAGCAGAATCTAAAGCATTTTGCATCGTGACTGGAAATATTCTACATTTTAGAAATATGTAATATGATCAGGACTGGTTTTGGATGATGCGAGTCATTACTCATTAAGAGTGAGGGGGTTAGAGATCAAGCGAGGGATAACATTATGACCTGGGAGAGAACCAGAGGAGGTTGGGGGAAGAGAGCTGGGTGGAGTACAGCAGAAGGGAGGCAGATGAGAAAAATGCCATCCCCAACCCTAATCTTCTGGGCCCTCTTTCCTCCTCACTAAGAGATCTATGTCCATCCTGTGTTTGATCCCTCTTGCCATCGCTTAACCCCATTTTAGAATAGTGCCTGCTTTCCTGCACAGAAAAGTATTTGCATGTAATGTCATGCACAAGTTCTACATGACATGTTTGAAATCATGCACATGCATTCTCAAATTAGCCCACATGTGTATTTGCCTGCAGTTGCAGATGTCAGCAAACACTACCATGATGGATTGAATGGCCTACTTGTGATCTTACGTCTTATGGTCTTATAACCTGTAATATTCTTAAACTCCCTCAAGAGGATGCTGATAGCTGCTTTTGAACTGTTAGTGGGTTGGTACCTGTATTACCGCAGTGCTGTTAAGATGGTTGTTCCATGATTTTAACTCTGTAACAGTGAAAAATGGGGTTATAGTTCAAAGTCAGGATGATGTGCACCTTGAAGGGGAATTTGCAGGGGATCAGGCTTGCACATATCAACTGCCTTTGTCTGTCCAGATTGTAGCCGTCACTGGTTTAGAAAGTGCTCCTAATATTCTAGGTGGTACACTGTGTCAATGGTAAAGATAGTGAATGCTGAAGGTGGTACCAATCAAGCAAGCTGTTTTTAACCAGAAACAAGCTACTCATTGCATTCTCTCTATTTTTCTATCCTGTGCATTCCATATATTATTCCTTCTTTTCATGTAGCACCCTCATTGACAGTGATTTCCAAATCATTATAGGGCAATGTCCAACATATCCCAAGAACTACCTCAGCCAGCATTGATGATGGTGTGATGATGACACTACACTCCAGTAAATCTAACAAATCAACCCCATTTAAAGTTTTTGTGAAGATCTGTAGCACATGAATTGGTTGGATTCACTGTTGGTCTTTTCACTGAGCTGGTAGGTTTGTTGGCAGATGTCCCCTTTCTAGGTGACATCATCAGTGCTGTGTTGCCTCCCTGTGAAGCGCCGCTGTACTGTTCTGCTTTGAATTAATGAGGTCCTGTTTGAGCTGTTTCTGTTTGGTGCTGGTTCCGGTTTTCCATTGCAGCAGTTTGTACATTGGGTTCTGGGGTCAATGTGTTGATGGAGTCAGAGGAAGAGTATCTTGCTATTCTTTGTTTAGCCTGTCCTAGTATCATTGTGTTGTCCCAGTCAAACTCTTGGTTCTTGTTGTCCATGTGTATGGATACCAGGAAGAGTTGGCCGTGTCGCTTGGTTGCGAGTTGGTATTCATGGATGGGGATCGCTAGCTGCCTGCCTGTTTGTCCTACGTAGTGCTTAGTGCAGTTGCTGCATGGGATTTTGTAAATTACATTTATGTTGCACATCGTGGGTATCGGGTCCTTTTTATTTCTGGTGAGCTACTGTCTGGCTGTCAGTTTATGTGCTGTCAAGATCCCTAGTGGTCGGAGCAGTCTAATTCAGTTCCGAAATGTTTGTAATGTATGGGTGAGTAGACAGTGTGTTGGGGCAAGTCTTGTTGTCTTGGTGTTGGTTTCCGCCATGCATCTGCAGGTAAAGCTTGTTGGGGGTGGGGGAGGGGGGTGTCCATTTTTAGGAAATACTTTATTTTGGGGCTTTTACTTCCTCACTCTGCAGTTTCAGGGTGTTGCAGTGTGTTGTTGCTCTTTTAAATAGGGTCCTACTGCAGCTCCTCTTGTCGATGTTCGGGTGGTTACTGTTGTAGTTTAAGATCTGATCAGTATGATTGTTATTTCGGTATACTTTTTTTGTGCATTCGCCATTGTGTTCTTGTAACCATTACATCTAGAGATGGGAGTTGTTTGTTCTCCTCTGGAGTAAATTTGATCCTGTGTACTCTATGCTACTTTCTCCCCACCCCCACCCTCCTCTCATTTATCTCTCCACCCTTCAGGCACTCTGCCTGTATTCTTGATGAAGGGCTTTTGTCTGAAACATTGATTTTACTGCTCCTTAGATGCTGCCTGAACTGCTGTGCTTTTCCAGCACCACTAATCCAGAATCTGGCTTCCAGCATCTGCAGTCATTGTTTTTACTCAATGCTATCAGTGTGTGTTCTCCGATTTCAGTACTTCTGATGATCACAGAAGTATCCTCCACATACCTGATCCGTAGCCTGGATTGGATCTATGGGTGGGTTGTCTATTTGAGTCTTTGCATTACTGCTTCAGCCATGAGCCCTGAGATGGATGAGCCCATAGGTGTCCCATTGATTTGTTTATCTACCTGGCCATTGAGGATGAAGTGGGTTGTCTGGCATAGGTCAAGCAGTCTTAATATGCTGTATTTGTTGATGAGTTCCTAGTCAGTTTGTCTGTTCTGGTTGTCCAGGAGTTTTGCTGTAGTTTTTTTTTTGGCAAAAGTTGTCAATTGAAGTAAAAAGTACCATAACGTCAAATGAGACAGTCACCTCATCTTTGTTGGAATTCATGTTCCTAATATTGTCCAGGAATTCCTGCGATGGATGTATGGAATGTGTTGCTCTGCTATTAAGGTATTGAACTACAGCCTTTCCTGTAGTTCCTTAGCTAGTCTGTGAAGAGGCGTTCCCAGTAGGCATCTAAAAGGCTGAAAAACTGCTCATAGACACAGACTCCTACCAACAGAGGGAGTTGGATCCCAAACCACAACCAGCTAACAGCGTGTTGTTAATTCTATGGAACCTATCTTGAAATGGACTCAACCAAGAAACAGACTTGCAAAGAATGTAACTGGACGGTATGGACACCCCACAATTCTACGGACTCCCAAAGCTCCATAAACCCAACACACCCCTCCTGACCTATAGTGCCCCTACTGGGAATGTTGATGCACAGACTAGCTAAGGAACTGCAGCAAAGGCTTCAACACCTTCATTAATGGAGCTACACACTCCATGTACTTATCGCAGGAATTCGTGGACAACATCAGGAACATGAATGTTGACTAAGATGAGGTGAGCTGAAAATGTGTTCCTGGAAAAGCACAGCAGGTCAGGCAGCATCCAAGGAACAGGAGAATCGACGTTTCGGGCATAAGCCCTTCTTCAGGAATGAGGAAAGTGTGTCCAGCAGGCTAAGATAAAAGGTAGGGAGGAGGGACTTGGGGGGGCGGGTGTTGGGTGTGGAAGGAGGTCAAGGTGAGGGTGATAGGTCGGGGTGGGGGCGGAGAGGTCAGGAAGAAGATTGCAGGTTAGGAAGGCAGTGCTGAGTTCGAGGGATTTGACTGAGACAAGGTTGGGGGAGGGGAAATGAGGAAACTGGAGAAATCTGAGTTCATTCCTTGTGGTTGGAGGGTTCCTAGGCGGAAGATGAGGCGCTCTTCCTCCAACCGTCGTGTTGCTATGGTCTGGCGATGGAGGAGTCCAAGGACCTGCATGTCCTTGGTGGAGTGGGAGGGGGAGTTGAAGTGTTGAGCCACGGGGTGATTGGGTTGGTTGGTCCGGGTGTCCCAGAAGTGTTCTCTGAAACGTTCCGCAAGTAGGCGGCCTGTCTCCCCAATATAGAGGAGGCCACATCGGGTGCAGCGGATGCAGTAAATGTGTGTGGAGGTGCAGGTGAATTTGTGATGGATATGGAAGTATCTCTTGGGGCCTTGGAGGGAAGTAAGGGGAGGGGAGGTGTGGGCGCAAGTTTTGCATTTCTTGCAGTTGAAGGGGAAGGTGCCGGGAGTGGAGGTTGGGTTGGTGGGGGGGTGGGGCCCTGACAAGGGAGTCACGGAGGGTGTGGTCTTTTAGGAGCGCTGATAGGGGAGAGGAGGGAAATATATCCCTGGTGGTGGGGTCTGTTTGAAGGTGGTGGAAATGACGGCGGATGATATGCTGTATATGGAGGTTGGTGGGGTGGTAGGTGAGGACCAGTGGTGGCGGTTGGAGGGGCGGGGCTCAAGGGCGGAGGAGTGAGAAGTGGAGGAGATGCGGTGGAGGGCATCATCGACTACGTCTGGGGGGAAATTGCGGTCTTTGAAGGAGGCGGCCATCTGGGTTGTACGGTATTGGAACTCGTCCTCCTGGGAGCAGATGCGGCGGAGACGAAGGAATTGGGAATATGGGATGCCGTTTTTGCAGGGGGCAGGGTGGGAGGAGGTGTAGTCGAGGTAGCTGTGGGAGTCGGTCGGTTTATAGTAAATCTCCGTGTTGATTCAGTCGCCTGAGATAGAAATGGAAAGGTCTAGGAAAGGGAGGGAGGAGTCTGAGACGGTCCAGGTGAATTTGAGGTCGGGGTGGAAGGTGTTGGTAAAGTGGATGAACTGTTCAACCTCCTCGTGGGAGTACGAGGCAGTGCCGATACAGTCATCGATGTCGCGGAGGAAAAGGTGGGGGGTGGTGCCAGTGTAGCTGCGGAAGATGGACTGTTCCACATATCCTACAAAGAGGCAGGCATAGCTTGGGACCATGCGGGTGCCCATGGCTACTCCTTTGGTTTGGATACGAGGTGATGAAATCATTTGACATTATGGCACTTTTTACTTGAATTGACATAACTTTAGCCAAAGAAACAAATCAACTATAAACCCATCAACAAAGACACCATACTAAAACTACTTGACTTTTGCCTGACAACATACTTCATCTTCAGTGGCCAGGTAAATGAACAAATCAATGGGACACCTATGGGCTCCCCATCTCCGGCCTCATGGCTGAAGCAGTAACGCAAAGACTTGAATAGACAGCCATCCCACAGATCCAACCCAAGCTTTGGATCAGGTATGTGGATGACACTTCTGTGATAATCAAAACCGCTTAAATCGAGAACACACGCCAGAATAGCATTTTCGTCTGGATCAATTTACTAGAGGTGGAGAACAATAACCAACTCCCATTTGTAGATGTAATGATTATAAGGAAGTATACAGAAAGACCACATCTATCGATCAGATCCTCAACTACAACAGCAATCATGTGAACACTCGAGAGGAGCTGCATTAGGACCCTATTCAAAAGAGCAGCAACACACTGCAGCACCCCGAAACTGCAAAGAGGGGAAGAAAAACTCCCAAGTCTTTGCTTAAAAACGATACTCCGTCAGCTTCGTCCACAGATGCCTTGCAGATGATCCACACCACGAAGACAAAACACACTGTCTATTCACCTGTACATTAAAAACGTTTCGGAACTGACAATTAGATTGCTCTGACCATTACGGGTCTTAACAACACAAAAACTGACAGCTGGACAGCGGCTCACCAGAATGAAGGGCCCATACCCACCATGTGCAGGATAAACGTAATTTACAAAATACCATGCAGCGACTGCACTAAGCACTAAATAAGACAAACAGGCAGGCAGCTAGCACCCCGCTGCCCCCCCCCCCCCCCCCCCAAACCGTGAACATCAACTCGCAACCAAGTGATACTACCAACTCTTCCTGATATCCCTACACATAGACAACAAGAACCATGCGTTTGACTGGGACAACACAATCATACTAGGACAGGCTAAACAAAGAAAGCAAGGGAATTCCTGGAAGCGTGATACTCTTCCTCAAACTCCATTAACAACCACATTGACCTGGACCTAACATACAAACTGCTGCAATGATAAACCGGAACCAATGCCAACTGGAAACAGCTCAAACAGAGCCATATCAATTCAAAGTGGAACAGCACAGCAATGCTTCACAGGGGGCAACACAGCACTGGTGATGTTACCTAGAAAGGGGACTAAACTTCTGCCAACAAACCTACCAGCTCAGCGAACAGACCAACATGAATCACATCAATCCCATATATCCTTCATTTGGGAAACATTTAAGGCATCCATCTTAATTCAGCATTTTTCCAGTGTGAAGATGTCCTTCGTTTTTATTTTTTTGCTCTGGTTTGATTTGAATTAGTTCTGAGGATTTACCCCTTCTGTCTGGTGCCACATACATTCTTAAGTTCTTCTGAACTAACTTCATCGTCCGTTGTACTGAAAATCCTTTTCTAGAGTCATGGAGTAATTAAGGTGCAGAATTAGACCATTCTTCCATTTATGTGCGTGCAGATAAGGTGATTCAAGAGATGAGGATCCTTACTTTCCTAAATCTTTTCTGCAACCTCTCTAATCTCTTTGTATCATTTTGAAAGTGTGGTTCCCAGAAATAAACACAATGCACCAGTTGTGGCCAAACCAATGTGGCATACAGGTTTGTCATAACTTCCTTGCTTTTGTTCATTATTCTCTATTTCTAAAGCTCAGGATTCCATGTGCTTTAACTACTTTTAATTTGCTCTGTTGCCTTCAGTGATTTGTGCCCATGTGCATTCAGGTTGCACTTCTCTTGCATTTGCTTTAGAATTGGACTTTTTATGTTATTGTTCACATTTCCTATCAAAATGTATCCCTTCACTTTTTTTTTCTGCATTAAATTTCACATGCAAAATCCAACAACCTGTCTCGGTTCTTTGGAAGTTTGACACTATCCTCCTCAATTCATAATAGTTTAGAAGTTTTGTTATCTGCAAATTTATGAAATTGTACCTGAATACAAGGTCTTGGCCTTTCAAATACATCAGGAAGAGCAGGGGTCTTAACACCAACCCTGGCACGTTTCATTATAAATCTTCCTCTTGTCTGAAAAGTAACTATCTTTTCTGTTCATTATGAAATGGTTTATATTATGAAATATGTTACTTTTGTCCCATTTGTGTCATGACCTCTAATTTTTCTCTCAAGTGTGATCTTCAGATGTTTGTTGGAAATCCATATTCATCTTGCCAACAGCATTGATTTCACAACCCTCACTCAAGTAGGTTAATCAAACATGATTTTTTTTCTTCACTAATCCATGCTGACTTTCTTTGATTACCCCACATTTGCTCATATGGCTATTAATTTTATCCCAAGTGATAATTTCCACAAGCTTCCCCACAATCAAGATTAAATTAGTTAGCATATTGTTGTTGGGCTTACCTTTTACACCCTTTTATTCGAACAATTCACTGTGAGCTTATCACTTCACAAAAGTGTAATACTTCAATATATACGTTGATATTCTTCCATTGATCCCATATCCTATTGTCATCCCAGCTTTGAATCTCCATTGTTAAATCTACAGTTTTGCTCCGGTCTAGGACTGCGGTATCTATTAATTTTCTTGCACCAGCCATGTAAGCTACAGTACCCCTTTCTCTGTGCACATGTCAATCAAAAAATACCTAAAGGTCAATTCTCCACCATCTTTCTTGTTCCCCTTTCTACTGCCTGCCAATCAATTTATTTAAGAAAATTCCAGCTATCTGAATGACATTTTATAGGCTAATTGTAGATAAAATCCTTGGCTTGTCCATTTGTAATTCTTGCTGAGTTTAACAAATGCATGGAATTAATTAAGACTTGATGTAATTATAGCCATTGCTTCACCTTTACTGAAACATCACCTTACTTTACATGCCCTAACAATGGCTGTGGCATGATCCATCACTATATATTCCACCTTGGCTTAGTCCTTTGCTCATTTGAAAGTTTGCTATAAATTAGTATGTCAAACATACCTTTTCCTGTCTGTCCTCATCATCTTTTCTTTTCTAAATTTTACAGTAATAGCAAAAATCCTGGCAAATGAAAAGACTATAATAAATAACAGGTGACAAAATAAATCTCTTCAAAAAGAAATATGCAAAGAAACTGGCAAAGGATATTAAAAGCACTGCAAGAAATGAATATAGAATATGAGTTACTATGTAATATTGACTAACTGTATTGTGCTGCAACATAGTATTCAGTATTTTATCATGGAAACAGTATGATTGAAGACCAACTATGACTATATCCAAGTTCACTTGAATAATAATTACAGATCTGAATAGTCAGACATGCCATTCTATGGAGTCAGGCAAGTGCTGTGAATTCACAGCACTGTAAACAGCTCTATTAGTGGCAGTAGTGTTATTCAAAATATGTGCATTTGTAGATAATGAATAATATCAATTATTGGTAATGGTATTAGGAAAACTGCAAATTCCATTGGTTTTAAAAGAAATACAGAATGCCTGGCTGAGGGTTTTATTTTTCTGGATATTTCCATCATATTTTTGGCTCCCAGAAAGTCTGAGCTGACGCTACAATAGGAAATATGGTACATTCACAAATGAAAATCACCAGTGTTATGGACCAGACCAAATTACCTTTGTACATATATCAAAGAGAGAGCCTAGACCATACACTTGACTTTAAACAAGATAGACATTAAGGTGCTGTGTTCCTGATGTAATTCAATTGTTACAAACATTTTATTTTAACTGTAGATTAAAAATACAAATTGAAGGAGGAACTGGTATAACTTTTTAATTCTATCAGAAAACTTAACCGAATAATAGATTATTTAATTACTAAATAGCAACTGTTCCAATATAGTAAAATCCCATAAACACCTCCTCGGCAAACGAAAAGTCAGTAAACCACATTGTCTGCTGCCAGAATCACACATGAGAGAGATGTAATTGCTGCACAGTCAACTTCAAAGCTGTAACAACTTCTGAAAGCTAAACTAAAACCTTGGTTCTGGGGGTGCCTGACCTTGCCCATTCATGCTGCTTCTATTGTTTCAACTTTTAAAAGATATCTCAAGGTTTTACACGCTGTTTACTTTATTGGCTTCGAATAAACAGCCTCAATATCTATGGCCTTTTTTTTTTTAATAAAGGACAAAATCTATCTCTCGAAGATATAATATCATCACACAGGTGAACATTTACGTAAACTACTAGAATTTACTGTAGACCAAGTATATGAAAAGATTTTTTTTTATTAGACCAACATAGCAAGTAAAGGGACGACTGGAAAATGGAAAGCCTTCAAAAATGAGAGAATGAGCATCCAGAGACAGTATATGTTCCTGTTAGTGTGAAAGGCAAGGCTGGTAGATATAGGGAATGCTGGATGACTAGAGAAATTGAGGTTTTGGTTGAGGAAAAAGGCGGAAGCATATGTCAAGTATAGACTGGCTAGATCAAGTGAATCCTTGGAGTATAAACACGGCAGGAATATACTTGAGGGAAATCAGGAGGGCATAAAGGGAACATGGTGTAGCTTTAGCAAATAGGGTTAAGGAGAATCCAAAGGGATTTTATAAATACATTTTTAAGGACAAAAAGATAACTACAGAGAGAATAGCGCCCCTCAAAAATCAGCAAAGCATCCTATGTGTGGAACTGCAGGAGATGGGGGAAGATACTGAATGAGTATTTTGCACCAGTGCTTACTGTGGAGAAGGACATGGAAGATGTAGAATGCGGGAAAATAGGTGGTGACATCTTGGAAAAATATCCATACTACAGAAGAGGTGGTGCTGGATGTCTTAAAATGAAAAATAAAATGGATAAATCCCCAGGACCTGATCAGGTGTACCCTAGAACTCTGTGAAAAGCAAGGGTCCCTTGCTGAGATATTTGTATCATTGATAGTCACAGGTGAGGTGCCGGAAGACTGGAATTTGGCTAACTATTTAATAGAGGTGGTAAGTAAAAACCAGAGAACTATAGACCATTGAGCCTGACATCGGTCGTGGGCAAGTTGTTGGAGAGAATCCTGAAGGATAGGATTCCTGTGTATTTGGAAAAGCAAGGATTGATTAGGAATAGTCAACTTGGCTTTGTGTGGGGGAAATCATGTCTCGCTAACTTGTTTGAGTTTTTTGAAGAAGTAACGAAAAGGATTGATGAGGGTAGAACAGTGGATTTGATCTATATGGACTTCAGTAATGTATTCTACAAGGTTCCTCATAGACTGGTTAGCAAGATTAGATCACATGAAATACAGGAAGAATTAGACATTTGGATACGGAACTGGCTGGAAGGTAGAAGACAGAGGTTGGTGGTGGAGGGTTGCTTTTCAAACTTGAGGCTTGTGACCAGTGGTGTGCTACAAGGATCAGTGCTGGGTCCACTGCTTTTTGTCATTTATATAAATGATTTGGATGTGAACATAAGAGGGATAGTTAGTAAGTTTGCAGATAACACCGAAATTGGAGATGTAGTGGGCAGTGAAGAAAGCTACCTTAGAGTACAGCCGGATCTTGATCAGATGGGCCAATGGGCTGAGAAATGGCACATAGAGTTTAATTTAAATGTGAGGTGTTGCATTTTGGAAAGGCAAATCAGGGCAGGACCTAAACACTTGATGGTAAGGTCCTGAGCAGTGTTGCTAAACAGCCCTGGAGTCCAGGTTCATAATTTCTTGAAAGTGGAGTCTCAGGTAGATAGGATAGTGAGCAGTGCATTTGGTATTTGTTCCTTTGGTCAGAGCATTTGAGCACAGGGCATTGATTAGGCCACTTCTGGAATATTGTGTGCAAATCTGGCCTTTCTCCCAAAGGAAAGACGGTGTGAAACTTGAAAAGATTCCAAAAAGATTGACAGGAATGTTGCCAGGGTTTGAGCTATAGGGAGAGGCTGAATTGGCTGGGGCTGTTTTCCCTGGAGCATCAGAGGCTGAAGGGTGACATTCCACAGATTTATAAAATCTTAAGGGGAATTGATGGTGGGGGAGTCCAGAACTAGAAGGCATAGGTTTAAAATGAGAGGGGAAAGATTTAAAAGGGACCTAAGGGGCAACATTTTCACACACAGGGTGGTGAGTGTATGGAATGAGCTGCCAGAGGAAGTGGTGGTGGCTGGTACAATTACAATTGAATGTTGTATCTGGATGGGTACATGAATAGTGTTGGCAAATGGGACTAGATTAATTTTGGATAGCTGGTCAGCATGAATGAGTTGATTGAAGGCTCTGTTTCTGTGCTCTACGTCATTATGACTGTCAATGATTGACTTTTAGGTTTGTCTGGGTGATAACCTAGCTAAATTAAATTAGGAGGAATACATTAGAATTGTGTTCCCTAGAAGGTTGAGGTGATTCAATCCAAGTCTTCAAGAGCATGTGGCTAGTTTCTCAGTCTTCAACATCTAAAATCAGTGAATGGCAGGTTTGAACATACTTGTCTCCCTACTGATTGATTTTTACCAGGGCCACAACAGGCTTGATCACTTAAAATCTTATTTTTCATTATTTTCTGTTATCAATATATCTAACTTTCTAGTGTCATTCTGGAGGACAAGAGCCTTCAGAAATTTGCATAACCATTTCTAATTTACGTCTATCAGCCTAGTGGTTAGATTGGATTCCCTACAGTGTGGAAACAGGCCCTTCGTCCACACCAACCCTCCGAGGAGTAACCCACCCAGACCCATTTCCTTCTGACTAATGCACCTAGCACTATGGGCAATTTAGCATGGCCAATTCACTTGACCTGCACATCTTTCGACTATGGGATGAAACCGGAGCACCTGGAGGAAACCCTCGCGGACACGGGGACATACTCCACACAGTCACCCAAGGCTGAAATCGAACCTGGGACCATGGTGCTATGAGGCAGCAATGCTAACCACTGATCCACTGTGCTGCCCATTTCAATATTCAAATTGTTGTTGAAATCATCAAGGATACAAAGTTTTAATGGTTATTCTGGCTTTCTGAAGGCTTGTACTATAGTACATACATACACATGGTTTAAAAATATAGTAGTGAAATGATTTATCTGCTCTTAAGCCAGTAAAAATGTTTGTGATGCACACATTTTATAGATGGAAGCATTGTCAAACTTTCCTTTAGAGGGTGCTATTGCTATAGATAGAAACCAGTGGTTTTCCTTCTGTATTATCACTTCTTGATTCTTCAACTAATTGGCCATGTTTAATTTTGTAAGTAGTAGCATATTTAATTGTTGATGACAAATATAGTATTTGAGTTGAGTATATCCTTTTCCTTAAAATTGTTTTCAGATAAATAATTCCTCCTGCCCATGCTTGAAGCCAATAAAATGACGATGTAGCAGCAAATGACTGACTAATAGGTCTTCAACTGAAATGAAGATGGCCAATATAAACATTTAATTTGCATCTTAAGTTAGCATAAATATTATTTATCATTTTTCAGAAGGCAAATCATTTTGCTTCTCCGTTTCTCCATGCATTTTTTGTTTTCAGTTTTATTTCCTACCACAAAGGTTTATTGAAGTCCTAAATCCCATCACCAGAATAAGTACCACAGAATAAATTGTGCTCACAAATGTAACTGGTGCAGTGTCCTTTCAAAATTTGTACTAGTAAATATAATTGTGCCTGTCATTTGACACGCGCTTTGTTTGATCGCAAAATAGGTATTTCAAAGTTGCATTTAATCTTGGTAAAGGGAAAGATAAAATGCATTACACAAGTTTGAAAATTGTGTTAAATTAAAACTGAATGCAGTTTAATTGGTTTAGGATTGTTTCAATTTTACATAAAAATAAATGGAGTATAAAAGCAACAAAAAGTGAATTTATGCATAACATTGGGTCATAATTGCAGTATGATATGCATGTAATTCAAGGCACTAACAGGTCATCATACCAATGGAAAGGTACAGTGAATATGCAATAGAACTATTCCCAGAATTGAGTATATGAAGTAACTGAAAAACTGGCAGTTTTAAACTAAACATAGATGAAAGAGGCAAATCTGTCTTTCATGAAATATGAAAGATTTTAAGAAGATACATAGTGAAAGATTTTCTTTTATTTGACTTGTGTATCACGCCATAAACCAGGTATTATTACGAGGAAATTAAATGATTGTGTATGATTAGGAGATTTCAACAGTTGCTATATTACCGGACTGTTCATACAATATTTAGTGTGCACTGTCCACCTATATTAACATTCCTTTAAACCGTATCATTCAAATGTGACCATTACCATCCAAAAGGACAAGGGCAGCAGATATATGGAACCGCCACCATTGTCCAGTTCCTCACCAACCCACTCACCATCCAGATTTTGAAATATATCGTCATTTCTTCAGTGTTACTGGGTCAAAATCCTGGGGCTCTGTGTAATGGCATTGTGGGTGTGTCAGCTCCAAATGGATGCAGCAGTTCAAAAAGGCAGCTCACTGTTGCCATCTCAAGGCCAAAGTTAAAATTCTCAGCACCAGGTTATCGTCGAACAGGTTTATTTGGAAGTTGCCTTCTGGAGTTGATTAGATTCGCTACAGTGTGGAAACAGGCCCTTCGGCCCAACCAATCCACACCTCTGCTTCTCTATAAATGCAAAATATTATGAATGCTGGAAATCTTACACAAAGAATGCTGCTTAAACCCCAGGTCTGGATCATCTGTAGAGAGTGAACGTTCAATCTTGTATAACTTCAGAGTTTAAACGGGTTTGAAGTTTTTAATACTTTTGACAGAGGTAAGGACCAATGCAAAAGGCAAATCATTATTAACAGTGGAGAAAGATGTAAAGTTGGTCTAAATTAAAGTACTAAAGGGAGCAAAGGAGTCCTCGATACTTAGAGCCAAGTGAAAAAGGACATGGCCATTGCGGGCGGGGGGGAGGGGGGGGGTGTGAAGAAGAGAATACAAGAAAAATGGAGAACAGGCATATTCAATCAATTTCAGAGGTTATCATTGTCAATATTGAGACCTCAAGTCTGAAAATGTCTAAGTGGAAAATGACAGCATAATTCTTTATTAAAATGGCAAGTAACTGGAAGGCCTGGGTCATTCCTAGGGACAGCAGAGGTGATAGCAGAATACTTGCCCATTCACCACCACCTTCTCACTGTCCAAGGCCCAAAACACACTTTCCGGGTGATGCATTATTTTACTTGTATTTTCATTGATCTAGATTTCTGCATTCATTGGTCACAGTGCGGCCTCCCTTACATCGGAGGGTTCAAACATAAACTAGATGACTGCTTTGTGGAACACCTCTGCTGTCTGTACGAATGACCCTCCCCTCCAAGTTACTTGCCATTTCAGTAAACCATTTTGCACTTATGCTAACATTTCTATCCTGGGCCTGTTGTAATGTTCCAACAGAGCACAATGCAAGCTTGAGGAATAGCATTAAATTTTCCATTTAGACATTTTACAGCTTTGACATCTCAATATTGAACTGAATAACTTCAGAAACTGCATTATGACAGTTCTCCTATTTTGTTTTTTGCACATGCACGCACGCACCCTTATTTATGTCTTGTTTACTTGGTCCTTGATAGAGAGGAACTATTCCCTTCCTTTCACATCTTAATTTACACCCATTTTGATGTCTCTTTTTTTTCTCTCTTTCTCCACAGTTAACAGCCCTTGTCTTTTTGCTGGGCTGCTGCCTCAAAAGTAGATTAGAAAATAATTTTCCAACACCGTTTTATAGAGCCATACAGCAGTGAAAACAGACCCTTTGGTCCAATTCATCAATGCTGACCACGTTTCCCAAACTAAAACTTTTAGTTCTGAAGAAGAGTCATACCGATCTCAAAACGTTATTTCTCTCTCCATAGCTGCTGCCAGACCCTGGTGAGTTTGTCCAGCATTCGGTTTTTTTTTCTGCATCTTGTTTTTCCTCCTCAAAGGCACTCCATCAAATCTACCTCTTTCACCAAGCTTTGGTCATCTGACCTAATATTTCCTTCTGTGGCTTGTTGTTGGGGAGCAATTTAGGTGAGACATTAGTTGATCTACAAATCCACATGATTTTTCTAGCTGTGATTAGGATAAGATAGAGGGTTTTAGTTACTTTCATAAGCAGTACTCATGCAAATCATTTAAGATTTTTTTCATTTACTCTAATGAAAGCAGCCAGGTTAAAAAATGAGTTCAACTACATAAGTGCTGAGGAATATACTGCATTTCTACAGAAACTGTGGCCAATCCAGTATTAGTCCTGAGGCCATATTTGAAATAGACTGTGAGGATGACCGAAAGACACATCAGTGGGATTTAATCAAGAACGGGAATAAAGTACAGGCTTCAGACAGGAGACGGTGATTCCTGGGAAGATGTGATGTGGTGAGAACGGAGGTAACCTATATCTCACCACTTCTGGAATGTGTGAAAAACAACGTGTTTGTCTAAAACAGACTACTTCAGAATTTGAGCATATGTACTCTGTGTGATTTACAATGTACAAATATCCGATGAATCCTCATTTGAGGTAGAGTACTACCTCAGATTCTTTTCTGGGGTGGATTTTCACAACATTGGCTCAATAAACTATTATTGTCACCTGTTCCGAGGCTCCTGAGATTATTTCATAAAATTAATCGACCACAGCAGTGTCATCCTTTTATTTTAGAGTTCATTTAAAGTGCCTAGGGAGCCTTTATTATGTTAAAGATGCCATGACAATATAAATTGTTGAGGGAGAGAAATTAAGGCATATGCAAGTTATCTTAATTCTTACCCTGCTCATTTAGATAATGCATTAATGGAATTATCCATCATCTTACTGAATACTTTCTAATTCTATTTCAGGCTATTGAGAGAGGAATTTACTTTGAGCTAGCATATTCCCCTTCTATTAAAGATTCCACAGTGAGAAGATATACCATTTCAAATGCACTTAGCCTGATGCAGATATGTAAAGGAAAGGTGAGCACAATAGTTATCTTGTTCTCTCAAAAAAAAATCTTTAATCAAGATTATGGATGAGGTTAAAGAAATATTCCAATTGTTGTTGAACTATTAATTGTGTACAGTTTTAATTGGGTTTTTTAAAGTATTTGCTGTGAAACTGTATCATGAACAATGACAAAGCAAAGGTGATTTTTTTAATGGGATTTTGGGACCACAAGCTATTCCCATTTGTCTGAGAACATCTTCCACAAGTAGTAATTTTCTGCAGTACCAAGGAAATGTGGTGTTTAATAACTTTGAACTTGTTTTAAGATATCATACTTAGAATGTTTGCTGCAAAAACAGGCACCTCAAACTCTTTTTAAGCATCTGGAAGGAAATAGAAGCACAGCTTGGGTTGTTGTACGTTCTAGTGCCAGTTTCTAATAGGGTCCCTGGCAGATAGTTGAATTCTGGCTATGGAAAAGATTTTTGTCTAAAGCTGGCTTCTTGTTCATGTTGTCATGTTGCATTCCAATTGTAACATCTACCTGATCACTTCCTTTACTGTGTTTATTAATTCATGGCACATGGGCATTGCTGAATAGGCTTTGAGCACTGCTAAGTTTTATTATGCTACCCTCAAATTGTGAAGGTGGCATATTGTTATGTATATACCCTTGTGATTGTCATGATCCCTGTTCTTTTGTCTGACTCAATTGATGAAATCAATTTTTAGCTTTTTCCCTTTTTTATCTAGATATATACTAGTTTTAACATACCAAGATAGCTGCTTAACATAATTACAATTACTATTCCAGGTTTTAAAAAATGGTCTGGACTTTGAAGTTGTAATGGCAGAAACTGATGATGTTCACCATCATTATCCTTTGAAACTGACAACAACTTTGGCATCTCCCCAAAGTGTAACTGGACTATTAAAAGATATCTAAGAAATCATAACTGCCAAAACACATCTCTGATCCTGAAGAAGTAATTTTACTTTTGTAGAATTTTCATAACTTAGAAATGTTTGTTTATATATTTTGCTTCTAATGTTCATGCCTCGATTTTTGTTTTGGCTGTAAAATTTTAAATAATGACTGATTCACAATACATTTTACCTCCTGGTTTGTTTCTGAGAATTATTTAATGTGAGTACTTATTCTTTTTGATCACATTGCTGTTAAGCACCTGGAAATCAGTTTGTCCTGGCAATTTAAATTAATGTCAGCAGATGGGGAGAAAATCTACACCAGAAGTCATTAAATCTTAGATTATCTTTCTTTTTGAGGTCATTGGTGAGCGCTAGCACTTTGTTGCTGGCAGAAAAATCTGGGTCATTGTTCATGACTATGGGTAACACAAGCAATTTTCTAAAGTACTTTGAATTACTTTCTTATCAAATCTTGTCATTCATTTACTAACCAAATAGAGTTCCTGTTTGTTTTAGTGGCAGTGTTGATAAAATGTAGGACTTGTTCTGTGTAAAATTCTGAAGCCATATGTTTCATCTTGCGTGTTCATATCTTGTTTTTTCAGAACATCATTATGTCAAGTGCAGCAGAAAGGGTAAGGTTGATTTTCTTTTCAACGTGTGTCTTCGATCGGATATTTTATTTACAACTTTGCTTCTATTATCTCTGTCTCGTACGTGAGCAGTGACATTTTCTGCAGTAATTTTGTTAATCAGAAACTCTTTCCCCCCCCTCCCCCATGTACTTAGATCAGCTAATTAAAATATAAGAAGTCTGTGTTCAAAGCACTGTTTGAATTATTTTTCAAGAGAAAAACATTCAGTTTGAGCGACTAAAACGATGTCAATAATTCAGAAACTCCTGCTTTTGCATAGTTTGTGCTGTATAGTTAATAATTTTGAACACTTGATATATACTAGAACAAAGTTTGTGCGAAGATTTGTAGCTCGGGTGCTCGTTGCTGTGGTTCTGTTCGCCGAGCTGGAAGTTTTTGTTGCAAACGTTTCGTCCCCTGGCTAGGCGACATCATCAGTGCTTGGGAGCCTCCTGCGAAGCGCTTCTTTGATGTTTCCTCCGGTGTTTATAGTGGTCTGTCCCTGCCGCTTCTGGTTGTCAGTTTCAGCTGTCCGCTGTAGTGGTTGGTATATTGGGTCCAGGTCAACGTGTTTGTTGATGGAGTTTGTGGATGAATGCCATGCCTCTAGGAATTCCCTGGCTGTTCTCTGAATGGCTTGCCCTATGATAGTAGTGTTGTCCCAGTCGAATTCATGTTGCTTGTTGTCTGCGTGTGTGGCTACTAAGGATAGCTGGTCGTGTCGTTTCGTGGCTAGTTGATGTTCATGTATGCGGACTGTTAGCTGTCTTCCTGTTTGTCCTATATAGTGTTTAGTGCAGTCCTTGCATAGTATTTTGTACACTACATTCGTCTTGCTCATGTTGGGTATCGGGTCCTTCGTTCTGGTGAGTTGTTGTCTGAGCGTGGCTGTTGGTTTGTGTGCCGTTATGAGTCCTAGGGGTCACAGTAGTCTGGCTGTCAGTTCCGAGATGCTCCTGATGTATGGTAGTGTGGCTAGTCCTTTTGGTTGTGGTATGTCCTCGTTCCGTGGTCTTTCTCTTAGGCATCTGTTGATGAAGTTGCGCGGGTATCCGTTTTTGGCGAATACCTTGTATAGGTGTTCCTCTTCTTTTTGCAGTTCTGCTGTACTGCAGTGTGTTGTGGCCCTTTTGAATAGTGTCCTGATGCAGCTTCGTTTGTGTGTGTTGGGGTGGTTACTTTCGTAGTTTAGGACTTGGTCTGTGTGTGTGGCTTTCCTGTATACCCTTGTAGTGAATTCTCCGTTCGGTGTTCTCTGTACCATCACGTCTAGGAATGGGAGTTGGCTATCCTTTTCTTCTTCTCTCGTGAATCGGATTCCTGTGAGTGTGGCGTTGATGATCCGGTGTGTTTTTTCTATTTCCGTGTTTTTAATGATTACAAACGTGTCATCGACATATCTGACCCAGAGTTTGGGTTGAATTTGTGGTAGGACTGTTCTAACCTTTGCATAACTGCCTCTGCTATGAGTCCCGAGATTGGTGAGCCCATGGGTGTTCCGTTGATTTGTTCGTATATCTGATTGAATGTGAAGTGTGTTGTGAGGCACAAGTCCGGTAGTTTAAGTATGCCGTCTTTGTTGATTAGGTTCAGCGTCCTGTTTTCTGTTCTGTATGTCCAGTAGGTTGGCTATTGTTTCTCTGGCTAGGGTTTTGTCAATCGAAGTGAACAGTGCCGTCACGTCGAATGATATCATGGTTTCTTCTTTGTCTATGTGTATATTTCTGATGATGTCCAAGAATTCCTGTGTTGATTGTATAGAGTGTTTGGATCCGCTGACCAGCTGTTTCAGTTTCTGTTGTAGTTCTTTGGCCAGTTTGTGTGATGGTGTCCCTGGCAGTGATACTATGGGTCTGAGTGTGATGTCTGGTTTGTGTACTTTAGGTAATCCATAGAATTTTGGGGGTGTTGTTGCTTTCCGGTTTCATTATTTGTAGGTCAGCTCTGGTTATCTGTCCGTTTTTTTTGTCGATTCCTTCGTGTGTTATTTATCCTATTGGTGAGCTGTGGGGTGGGGTCAAACTCCCTCTTTTGGTAGGTGTTGGTATCTGCAAGTAGTTGTTGTGCTTTTTGGATGTACTCTGCTTTGTCCAGGATGACCGTCATTCTGCCTTTGTCTGCTGGTAGTATGATTATGTTCTTATCGTTTCTTAGTGATTTTAGTGCTTCCCTCTCCTTGGTGTTGAGGTTATGTGTTTGTCTTTTCCTTATTATCATAGGTACGATACTTTGTCTCACTGTTTGTTGTGTCTCTTCTGTCAGTCCATTGTTCCTGAGTGTGCATTCTAGTGCTGCTAGGAAGTCTGCTGTCTTGGCGTCCCTGTGGTTGTAGTTGAGCCCCTTGGCCAGTATTGTTCTTTCCGTGTCTGTGAGCTGTCTGTGGGAGAGGTTTTTAACCCAGGTGTGTGTTGTAGTGTCCTCTTTGTTGTGTGTTAGTTTGGCCATTTTTTCTTTTAGTGCCGTTTTTTTGCGGAGTGTAGTCCTGTTCTGTCCTATGGTGACAGCCTGTTCCATGGTCCGGGTCCATTCCTGATTCGTGGTTTTTGAAATTAACGACTTTTGGCGCGCAATTTCATGTCTGTATCTGTGAAGTCGGTTGTGCGCGTCTGTGATCATTACCTGGATCATCCTGAATCCGTTCTGCTTGGCTGTTTCTCTGGTTTGTGGGTTATTGACTGGCGGTCTGTATCTGACACATTGTGGAAGGATTCAATTCTTTCGGCATTCATGCAGGAACCGGAGTTGTTCGTATGTGGCGCTTAGTCGGTTAGCGCAGGATTCCCATTTCCTGGCTTGTCTCAGCGTCTCTCGCCCGTAAGTGTTCAAAGTTTGTGCGAAGATTTGAAGCTCGGGTGCTCGTTGCTGTGGTTCTGTTCGCCGAGCTGGAAGTTTTTACAATCGACACTCTATACAATCAACACAGGAATTCTTGGACATCATCAGAAATATACACATAGACAAAGAAGAAACCATGATATCATTCGACGTGACGGCACTGTTCACTTCGATTGACAAAACCCTAGCCAGAGAAACAATAGCCAACCTACTGGACATACAGAACAGAAAACAGGACGCTGAACCTATCAACAAAGACGGCATACTTAAACTACTGGACTTGTGCCTCACAACACACTTCACATTCAACAACCAGATATACGAACAAATCAACGGAACACCCATGGGCTCACCAATCTCGGGACTCATAGCAGAGGCAGTTATGCAAAGGTTAGAACAAACAGTCCTACCACAAATTCAACCCAAACTCTGGGTCAGATATGTCGATGACACGTTTGTAATCATTAAAAAACACGGAAATAGAAAAAACACACCGGATCATCAATGCCACACTCATAGGAATCCGATTCACGAGAGAAGAAGAAAAGGATAGCCAACTCCCATTCCTAGACGTGATGGTACAGAGAACACCGAACGGAGAATTCACTACAAGAGTATACAGGAAAGCCACACACACAGACCAAGTCCTAAACTACGAAAGTAACCACCCCAACACACACAAACGAAGCTGCATCAGGACACTATTCAAAAGGGCCACAACACACTGCAGTACACCAGAACTACAAAAAGAAGAAGAGGAACACCTATACAAGGCATTCGCCAAAAACGGATACCCGCGCAACTTCATCAACAGATGCCTAAGAGAAAGACCACGGAACGAGGACATACCACAACCAAAAGGACTAGCCACACTACCATACATCAGGGGCATCTCAGAACTGACAGCCAGACTACTGCGATCCCTAGGACTCATAACGGCACACAAACCAACAGCCACGCTCAGACAACAACTCACCAGAACGAAGGACCCGATACCCAACATGAGCAAGACGAATGTAGTGTACAAAATACCATGCAAGGACTGCACTAAACACTATATAGGACAAACAGGAAGACCGCTAACAGTCCGCATACATGAACATCAACTAGCCACGAAACGACACGACCAGCTATCCTTAGTAGCCACACACGCAGACAACAAGCAACATGAATTCGACTGGGACAACACTACTATCATAGGGCAAGCCAGACCGAGAACAGCCAGGGAATTCCCAGAGGCATGGCATTCATCCACAAACTCCAACAACAAACACATCGACCTGGACCCAATATACCAACCACTACAGCGGACAGCTGAAACTGACAACCGGAAGCGGCAGGGACAGACCACTATAAACACCGGAGGAAACATCAAAGAAGCGCTTCGCAGGAGGCTCCCAAGCACTGATGATGTCGCCTAGCCAGGGGACGAAACGTTTGCAACAAAAACTTCCAGCTCGGCGAACAGAACCACAGCATATACTGGAACAACACCATAGCAAAGACAACTGTAAATTTCTGATAGACAATCTGGTTGCCGAAATACAGTAATTTAGGAATTTCATCTGATGTTGGATTGTATTTCAGTCATATGTGCAACTTCGTATTGTAAATAGAGCCATTAATATGTTTGTATGATGAAATTAGTATGGACTACTTTATTTTTAATTTGGTGCAAGAGCATTTACAATTGAGTTAACTTGGACCATAATTTCAGTTTAATATTTGAATATTAAATGACATCATTGCACTCTTACACCCCTCACTGCATTGCATTGCATTGAACTGAATTGAATTAGCTTTTCACGTGAGTACAGTGAAAAGTTTACAAGTTGCCACTTATGGCACCATTTTAAGTACAAAAGCACCACAATCCTGATGAAGGGCTTATGCCCGAAACTTCAACTCCACTGCTCCTCGGATGCTGCCTGAAATGCTGTGCTTTCCCAGCGCATGCTTTTCAACACTGATCTCCAGCATCTGCAGTCCTCACTTTCTCCACAAAGGTACCCAGGTACAGATTCTGGAGTACAAATTTGGAGGGGAGGAAAATAAAGAAATAAAAAGTTTAGAATAACACGATAATGTAACAAAGAAAAAAAAGTTTAAAAAGAATTTAAGACAAAGTCCACTTAATCCATTTCACGGTTCTGGACTTGGACCCAAACCGCCTGTTGGAAACCTGGATCGGACCTACCGTGATGCCGGGAGAAAACATTGCATAAGGTCATAGACTCACTGAAGCCACCTCAAGGAGACCCAGACCGATGCCAACAAAAACAGCTGCTGAAGGGAGTGCCAGACTGCTGCTGAAGCTGCCTACAGGAATCCCAGGCCAGGTCAGACCAACTATACCACTGCAAAGTCGCTGCAGAAGCCTGAGGAAACCTGAGCCTTTGGAATCCCAGGCTTAGACCCACCTAGTCTTCAGCCACCATTAAAGCAACCTAGTCGATGGACCCACCAGGACGCTGTCATGAGGAGCAGCTGGATCCAATCACTTTCTCTGCTTCAGCAGCCGCCTTCTCCCTTGCTCAAAGCCACCAGAAGAAGGCAGGATGAACTTAATGTTCGGAAAAACTAATTTTAAAAACAGCAGGGAGAAGATGAGGATGCTGTAAGTCTGGTGATAAGCAGACGGTCCAGGAGCCCACATACTTTAGTGGTGAAATTAGACCTTGTAGTCTTCTATTGTAAGTAATCCTTTTCCAAAACCTACATTAAAACATTTTATTGCTTTGGATTTCTTTCTTTAATTTACAAACTTAGAACACAGCATTAGTAAATCAAAATAAATCGATTTCACTCTCATTGAATTTGCAGCAAAGTGATTTTAAAACATTCAATGACTCTCCGAATTGTTTTGAGTGTTCATAACCAGCCATTGTAAGTAACAGAAACAAAAAGACAAATTGTTGGAAAAATTGAGCAGGTCTGGCCAGCATCTAGGGAGAGAAAGCAGAGTTAACATTTCAGGTCCAGGGTGACCCTCCTTCAGAAGATCACTGGACCCAAAATATTAACACTAACCAAAACATGAAATGAAATTTTGTATTTTTAAGATGGAGTCATAGAATGGTGACATGTACACTTTTCACTGTACTCCTGTACTTTAGTACATGTGACAAAACCTAAAATCTAATCTAAATTATGACTCCAAGCTTCAACTGTCTTTTTAACAATCGACAGGTTTCTAACCAAACATTCTGTTCTGGATGGCTCTCAAGTTAAACTTTTAACCCAAGGGGAGCCATGCTTTTCCTGACTGTCATACATTAAATTGTTTGTAATAGTAACCAATACCCATATGCTACCTTAAATGTAAACAGTAAAAATATTGTTAACTAATGTAAATCACACACCTTTAACGATAGGCTGGATATCCAAATTGAGATGAAAATGTGTTGCTGGAAAAGCGCAGCAGGTCAGGCAGCATCTAGGGAACAGGAGAATCGACGTTTCGGGCATTAGCCCTTCTTCAGGATATCCAAATTGTCTGGTTTCATTGTAATTCTACAAACCACTCAGTTATAGGATTAAGTGCTGAAAAGAGGTTTTCTGCCACTATGTCAGGGCAAATAGAGATGGACAATAAATGTAGTCTTGCTAATGTTTCCCAAATCCAGACAATCCATAAGACAATATGTGGGCAACTCTGAGAAAGCTACCCAGGGTAGATATTATTGTGAAGTGTGCAAAATGTTTAGTGTGCCAAAATTGGATTTTTTTTTATTTTTTAAAAATCTGGTTATTGATGGGGTCTATTCCCTTTTTTACAGTCTTTGGAACTGAGAGGCCCTTATGATATTGCTAACCTGTATCCTTAGCAAACATCTTTGTAATAAATATTTATGCACTCTGAGCACCAAGTCTATTCTTAATACTTTTATTTGGGCTTAATTTTCTAACAAAACAATAGTGGCTTTTTGCAGCAGTATTTTTGCGCTAATAATGTTTACAAGTATTTGAGATTGGGAAGTATGAAGAAAATATTTTGAATGAAGATTCTTTATCAGCTCAAATATATTTTAGTCAAAACGTTTTGATGAATGATGTTTGATTTGTATGGCACTTTTCACTTTGGATGTCCCATAACTCTTAGGGCTGAACTTTTGAGCATTGAACTTCTTTACTTTCATAGATGTGAGTCTCCTGCAACAGCAGCAAATTGAATAAACTATTATTTACCCTACTTTATACAGGTATGGATTTAGAAATATTTGCCATAATACTGTAAGACCTTTTCTCCAATAATTGGTGACCCGAATAGATAGGATTTTAATTTGGCTATTCATCCAAAAGACCAACTCCTATCAATGCAGAATTTCATCAATACTATTCTAAAATGTAGCCTACCTTCGGGACAGAAGCCTAGTATTGGGGTTAAACCATAGCCTCCTTGGCCACAAGTATGACTGCTACCAGCTGGATGAAATGGCAAATTATATATCGGTGAAAGTCAATTAAAACTTTAATAAATAATGTAATTGCCCCCACTTAGAATTAAATTTCACACTTCCATTATTATAGCATGGTCCTTGACAACGACATTCTAACATTAACGATATTCCATGCTTCATTGGTCTAATCTTAATCCTGAGTCCAAATGAGGTCTTGTTTTGAAAGCTTCATAATAGGTGTTTGTACTTTTGTATTATTTCTATGGACTAAGAATCTAGAGGAAAATAGTTGGTGAAATAATTTGGTTGTCCTCAATAAGATCATACTGATCATTTTATAAGGTGGTAGTAATATAATGCATATGATCTCTCTACATTAAAACCTGAAAGGATATTGTTATGACAATGGAGACATTAATGAGTACTAACTTGCAAGTATAATTTACATTAAATAGACTTTGATAATGATAAAATAATGTGGTAATAAGAAAACATTTTTGCTCTTCTATAAAGTTATTATCCTTGACTAAGATATTGCAAGTGGGTTGCTTTTTGGCTTGTCTGAAGGAGATGCCAAAGCAGCTGTGTCAACCAACTGTAGAGCAGCTCTTTTGCATGGAGGTAAGTAATGTATCAAAGTCATTTAATATTGTCATTATATTTTACAAAATTAGTGTTTTTTTTCTCATGTTTACTAATTATGGGACTACAAAGCTTTATAGTGTGTGTTCTGGTTAATTGGGTCATCAGAACTTTAGAACAAATGATGTCTATAGTACAAGGTAATAGGTTTTTAAAATTGTTTTCTATAATACTATAATTAAAGGAGTGGATACTGTAATGAAGAATTGGGTGAAGAGTCTCTTTTTAGTTCCTATACTCATTGTATGAATGAATTCACTTTCAACTAAACTTGAATCATGTTTTCAATACAGAAACTAGAAAGACTGCATTAGGTGTGATCTATACAGTGAGGAAAGCTCCAGCAGTTGAAGAGAAGGATGAAGAGAGACCTCTTTCCAAACGAGCCAAGACCAAAAGTGACTGACAATGAGAAAATATCGTTGTCAAATTTATAATTTGATTTTTAAGTTTGCAAGCATATACATTTTTTTTTGTAAATGTTGTTGAAATTGGGCTGTGTTCTTTAAATTGTACTCTTGTAATTACTATTTCACACTTTATTCCATCAGTAATAATTTTTGAATGCACAAAATTAAGAGTTTGTGATAATTAAGATCTGTGGCACATTTTGTTCCAACACAGATGTTTAAAATTACTTAAAATCAAATGTTTCACGTTGTGAGAAATCATTGTCAAAGATGCTAGTTCAGATAGTGAATATCATGAATAAATAAAAAATTTTTAGGACTCAATAAGACTTAACAAACTTTGAACACTTATGCATTACTAGACATAAATGAAAATTGTTAACATATTGTATGTTTTCTCAGACAATATATTTATCTGAATCTTATTTATCATACAATCCTAATAAACTGTTTCTCTTCAAAAGTTAGTCTTAACCCATGGGTCCTGCATTGTAAACCCGCAGTAGGTTCCAGGGAGTTGAGCTAGTCTAAAAGATAATGTTTTCTGTATTTGCATATTTTTTCCATTGTATCATAACTAACATCTTCAATTAAGCCAATATTTGCCGATGCCTTAGAGGTTTATGAATATATGGAGTGTGAAGGAGATTAATGATCCTATTTTTGTTGGAGAGGTAATCTGAAAGGATGAGAAACCCAGTGGTGGAGGCTCCTTGTGCAGGTACTTTGATCCAGGAGATAATTGTAAAGGCATACAAGTTCCCGCCTGTGTCAAGCTATCTGTTTTTCGAATGCTTATGTGAGATGGTAAATTTAAGGAAAGGTGGAAAATGTGTCCAAATCAAATAAATAGACTTTAATAAATAATGTAATTGCCCCCACTTAGAATTAAATTTCACACTTCCATTATTATAGCATGGTCCTTGACAACGACATTCTAACATTAACGATATTCCATGCTTCATTGGTCTAATCTTAATCCTGAGTCCAAATGAGGTCTTGTTTTGAAAGCTTCATAATAGGTGTTTGTACTTTTGTATTATTTCTATGGACTAAGAATCTAGAGGAAAATAGTTGGTGAAATAATTTGGTTGTCCTCAATAAGATCATACTGATCATTTTATAGGGTGGTATTAATATAATGCATATGATCTCTCTACATTAAAACCTGAAAGGATATTGTTATGACAATGGAGACATTAATGAGTAATAAAGATGCATTGGGTTTTATGGTGCACAGCCACGGCAATGGCAGCATAACGGTAACGTCAATGCCTGCAGACCTGATGTAATGCCCTTGAGGCAGGAGTTCAAATTCCTCTGCAGCAGGTGGCAGAATTTAAAATTCAATATTCCCCATGGTAGGCTACTGCAAAAAATACGGAGGTATGGCATTGAGGGTGAGTTGGGGGTTTGGATTAGGAATTGGCTGGCTGGAAGAAGACAGAGGGTAGTAGTTGATGGTAAAGGTTCACCTTGGAGCGCAGTTACTAGCGGTGTTCCGCAAGGATCTGTTTTGGGACCATTGCTGTTTGTCATTTTTATAAATGACCTGGAGGAGGGGCTAGAAGGTTGGGTGAGCAAGTTTGCGGATGATACGAAAGTCGGTGGAGTTGTTGACAGTGAGGAAGGATGTGTCAGGTTTCAGCGGGATATAGATAAGCTGCAGAGCTGGGCAGAAAGGTGACAAATGGAGTTCAATGTAGGCAAGTGTGAGGTGATTCACTTTGGTAAGAGTAACAAAAAGATGGGGTATTGGACTAATGGTCAGATACTTGGTAGTGTGGATGAGCAGAGGGATCTTTGTGTCCATGTACACCAATCTCTGAAAGTTGCCACCCAGGTAAATAGTGCGGTGAAGAAGGCATATGGCGTACTGGCTTTTATTGGTAGAGGAATTGAGTTCCGGAGTCCTGAGGTCATGTTGCAGTTATATAAGACTCTGATGCGGCCACATCTGGAGTATTATGTGCAGTTTTGGTCGCCATACTATAGGAAGGATGTGGAGGCACTGGAACGGGTGCAGAGGAGGTTTACCAGGATGTTGCCTGGTATGGTAGGAAGATCGTATGAGGAAAGGCTGAGGCACTTGGGGCTGTTTTCATTGGAGAAAAGAAGGTTTAGGGGTGACTTGACAGAGGTGTACAAGATGATTAGAGCTTTAGATAGGGTTGACCATGAGAACCTTTTTCCACGTATGGAGTCAGCTATTACGAGGAGCAGAGCTTTAAATTAAGGGGTGGTAAGTATAGGACAGATGTTAGGGGTAGATTCTTTACTCAGCGAGTCGTGAGTTCATGGAATGCCCTGCCAGTAGCAGTGGTGGACTCTCCCACATTATGGGCATTTAAACGGGCATTGGATAGGCATATGGAGGATAGTGGGTTAGTGTAGGTTAGGTGGGCTTGGATCAGCGCAACATCGAGGGCCAAAGGGCCTGTACTGCGCTATATTTTTCTATGTTCTATATGTAATTGATAAAATAGCAATGAAGGTTAGTAAAACTAATATTAACAAAAAAAAATGTGGGTATACTTTGGAGTGATAGAGAATTAAAGAGTGATGTTAAACCTGTAAGATCTTTGGTTTGGCTGTATTTGAAGTACTGAATGTTTGGATCTCATACTATAAAGAGGATATATATAGACACTGGAGAACATACAATAAAGATTTACTGCAGTGATACCAGAACTGAGAGGCTATTACAGTAACGAAAGATTGAACATGCTGGGACTGCTTAACTTATATACATTATCATGTTCACAACACACTTTCTTACCTAACTTTGCTTCATCCATAAATAACAAACAATTGAGGGCCAAGTGGAGCACTCCGTGAAACCCCACTTGTTACATCCTGCCAATCTTAAAAAAGGCCCAGTTAAGCAAATCGTTTCTTCTATTTGTCAGTATGTCTCTCCCTATACCACAAGTGCCTACTTGTGCCATGACCTTTTATAGGTAACCTTATTAAATGTCTTCAGACAATCCACAAGCTCCATTTTTATCTGCAATACATGTTACTCCTTCAAAGAATTCCAATAAAGTGGTTAAATGGGATTTCCCTTTCACAAAACTGTGCTGACTCTTCGTGATTACTTTGTATGGTTCCATAGTGTCTACTTATAACCTCCATAATGATTGATATAAACAGCTTCCCCACAATAGTTGTCAAGCTGTCTGGCCTATAGCTTCCTGTTTTTGGTATCCATCTTTTCTTGCTATTTTCCAGTATAATAAAACCTTGCAGAGGTTTTGGAAAATTAACACTAATACATCTTTTACCTCAATAGCCACCCTTTTTTTTTTCTTCAAGACTTCAGGATGCTGTCCATCAAGACCTGGAGACTTTATCAACCTGTAGTTTAATCAGCTTTTTTAGTACTGTTTCCACGGTGGTTATAATTTCATCAAGTTTCTCTCTTCCATCAACCTCTTGATTAATAGGTATTACTGGATATTCAATAGTGAAGACAGAAGCAAAATATTTATTCATTGCACCTGCACTTTTTTTTTACTGATGCCCTCCAGTGGTTGAGAACTGGGAGTTTATGTCTACTTACTTTTTCCGTTTGTTGAAAGAATTGAATTGAAATTCTTGCCAACTACCTTCACATTTCTTCTCCATGCTCTAATTTATACGTCCTGATAAACTTTTAGACCTCCTCTACTATTCTTCATATTCTGACCAGTCATCTGACCTGCCTCTCTCCTTTGTACATTTGCTTTTTCTCCCCCCTTAAGCTTGTTGTTCTTTAATTAACCACACCTGATGTGTTCACCCCTTTTGAATTTTCCTTTGATGTACAAATATACTTAACTTGAGCACCCTAATGTATCCCTTTAAATGCCTACCACTGTTTCTCAACTGATCTATCTGCCAGCTTAATATTACAGCTTAATATTATAATACAGTTAACTTAGGTCACCTTAACTTTCATTCCCACATAGTTGCCCTTATGCAATTTTGAAATCTAGTTTTAGACTCACTCCTATTAAAATTGCATTTAAAATTCAGTCATGCTTCCTTGTCTTGAAGTTTGTTCATTACTCCTGCCACGTTACACAATACCAATTCTAGTATAGACTGTTCTCAGGTCAGTTCTAGAACATCCTGCTCTAAGAACCTTATTTGAAAGCATTTGATGATCGCATTAAGGCCATTAGAACTAAGCTGATGTTTTCAGTTGATATGTGAATTAAAATTACCCATAATAATTTGTTCTCCATTCAGATAAAGACATTTTAGCTTTTGTTTTGTTATCCTTGTAGCATGTGGTCTTGATTTCTGAGATGTTCTTCAGTATTTTTCCTCCTTACTGTCATTGTCTGATCTTTTTCCACATTAGTGTTTTGCTCTTCCGTCTCTTGATTTGTTATAAATACCCAACCTCACTCATCCCGAGTTTTGCTAGAAAACCAATCCCAGCATAGTTCAGATGTAGACCATCCAATGGTACAATCCTACTTTCCCCAGTATAGGTGCCAGTGCCCTACTAACCATAACCCACTTCTCAACCAATCGTTGAGTCATGCAGTCACTTCCCTAACCTTACTCATTCCTATGCCAATTTGTACATTACTCGAGCAGTAATCTGGAGATTGTTAGGTTCTAAATGAAAAAGTAGAACCTCAAAACTAACTTCATACTCACTGAGCAGAGCCTCTTGCCTGGTTTTACCTATGTCATTGATATCAACATGTTGTGGGAAAGAAAGAATCCAGTAGTCCTGGTCCAAGTTGCTTTCCAGCTGAGACCAGATATTCTTAACACTTGCCAATGGGCCAACAGTACAGCCATCTGGATTTTCACTCTTTGCTGGCAGGAACAATGTCAGTCCCTCTCACTATAGTCTCCCCTACAACCATGACATTCCTTCTCATTTCTCCATAGTGAATGGCTTCCTGTACAAAGGTGCAATGGCCAGTTAGCTCATCTGTCCTGACCCCACTTTCATCCAAACAAGTTGTGAAACCATAAACTGCTGGAAAAGCTAAGGCTCCAATGTCCCATCCTCTGGGTCACTTTGCCTTTCTGTCTTTTACCCCTTCAGGAAGGTGTACGGCAAGTTCAGAAGTAAGAAGCAAAAGTGAAAGGCAGAAAAGACAAGGACAAAAGACATATGGATTTAGATCAGAGTGGTGCTGGAAAAGCACAGCAGGTCAGGCAGCATCCGAGGAGCAGGAAAATTGACCTAATGAAGGGCTTTTGCCTGAAACGTTGATTTTTCCTGTTCCTTGGATGCTGCCTGACCTGCTGCACTTTTCCAGCAACACATTTTCAGCTCTGATCTCCAGCATCTGCAGTCCTCACTTTCTCCCCTAATACGTTGAAGAATCAACCAAAGTACAGATTATTCTAGAATGGATAATATGCAATATGAAATGACAAATCAACAATCTTGTGTGGAGTCTCATGGGGAAGGGTGACCATAATATGGTAGAATTCAAGAAGATGGGTAGTGAAGTAGTCAAATCTGAAATTGGAGTCCTGAATTTAAATGCAAGATAGTATAAGGTACAAATTGGCAAGGGATTACTAGTGGATAGGCAATGGTTTATATTTAAAGAACATGTGCATGAATTGCAACAATTACTCATTCCAGTATGGTCTATGTAAGAGGACAATTGCAGCACGCATTTAGGAAGGCTGTGGTGTATTGGCCTTCGTTGCAAGAGGATTTGCAATCAGAAGTGGTGATGTCTTACTGAGTTACACAGGGCCTTGGTGAGGCAACAGGAGTATTGTATTGTGTTTTTGTCTTTCTACCTAAGGATAAACTTTCCATAGCATGCAGCAGAGGTTCACTAGGCATTACCAGGGACTGGCAGGACTGTCCACTGAGGACAGATTGGTTCGACTGGGCCTGTATGGATTAGAGTTTAGAAGGATGAGAGGAGGTCCACTGGAAACATATAAAATTCTACCAGAACTGGACAGACTAGATTTCAGGGAGAAGATGTTCCCTGATGGGGAACCTGGGCACACAGTATCAGGGTAGAACATTTAGGACTAAGGTGAAACATTTCTTCACTCAAGGATGGTAAATCGGTGGCATTCACTACCACAGAAAACTGTAGAGGCAAAGTCAGTGATTATATTCAAGGGATATAGATTTTAGATTTTAAGGCATCTAGGAGAGAAAGTGGGAATGTGGCAAGAAGGGCAAAAAGTACTGCACCACAAGACCCCTAAATTTTGGAACTCAGATCTAACTTTGCAAGTTAATTAATAATCTTAGATTAGATTCCCTACAGTGTGGAAACAGGCCATTTGGACCAACAAGTCCATACTAACCCTCCAAGCCTGACCCATTTACCTCTGACTAATGCACCTAACACTATGGGTAATTTAGCATGGCCAATTCACCTGGCCTGCACATCTTTGGATTGTGGGAGGAAACTGGAGCACCCAGAGGAAACACACGCAGACACTGGGAGAATATACAAACTCCACACACAGTCGCCAGAGGCTGGAATCAAACCCAGGTCCCTGGTGCTGTGAGGCAACAGTGCTAACCAGTGTGCCACCCCAGGCTATTGTTGCCAATCTGATTATCCCAAATCTACATGTAGATTAAAGTCACCCATGATAATTGCAGTATATTTCTTGCATGCCCCATTTATTTCTTTCTGGGGTAGGGCATCCCAACAGAATATCTTTCACTAGTATGGATGCCAGTTCCAGACAGACAAAACCCTATTTCTCTGACATCACATTTCATGCCACGCATTCATCTCTCAAATCTCATTCACCCTGCACCAATTTGCTTGTGGCTCAAGTAGTAATCCACAGATTATTATTCCTTTTTAAGTTTCTGTTTCATGGTTTCTATAATAATTAGCCAGTTATTTTAATCTTTACTGTGCCATATTGAATTGGCAAGTTTAATCCTACAACAAGATTGGTTGCCTCTGAATTGTATAATTGTTGCCTATTAGGTAGCATTGATTTGTTAATAGCCAATGGATTTTTGTATCCTTCTATCTTCAGAAATGAGAGCACAATGATGCAAATATGGATAATTACTAGATGTTTGAAATTATTTTAAAACAAATCAACTCCATATTTATACTTTTATTTTTCTTTTATCATATTGTATTCAGTGTTTTCCAAGAAAATCTCAAAAATCCAAAACAGGACAATACAAAAGCTTTTAAAATAGAACTCACTATTAATACTTTGCATCAGAAATTGTCCCTTTTTACAAAAGAAATGTGGATCAACATTATGAAACTTTATAGTACTATGGAGTTCACAAGCATATTACCTTGAGCAGCTTGCCTGCAGCCCTTTTAAGCTACATTCAGGAACCCACACAGTTTGCAAGTGCTTTGCTTACACTTAGTGTGGATTGCATTCTGATCTACTCTGTCAATGGGTTTGACATTATAAATGATCAAGTCTTCCTGTTCCCTCTGATCAATATCCAACTTGGGAGACATTTTCCTGTGATAAATGTTCTCCCTACTGCAATCTATAATTGTGCAATCCATTTCAATTCACAAAGTCCAAATTATTGGAATCATCCCACTTTTAAAAGTAGTCTTACTCTTAAACTTCAGATAAATAACAATAAATGCTTAATGTGTACAAAATTTACAAATTTCAAACAACTATAGAAATATACAAATTTTACATCATAGTTGATTACATCCTAATTATTCAGTTCACAAGTTTCATATATCCCCACTTACTGTTTTCCCATATTCAGTACTTACTCATACCTTCATTTCTTCCAAGATCTCTTTCCAATTCTTATTTAAATAAGAAATTACTTTTAATAGTTGAGTTGCAATCTTAATTGAAATGATGGAGGGATGCAATGGAACTTAAATGTCACCATTGCTGATTTAGATGTTGGGTAGTAAAATCATTTGCAAGATTTTAAATACTCGTCCCTCCCACTATGTCTAACATTTCAACCGTGCACTGATAAATGACTCCAACTTTCAGCTTTCCAACATCCCACGGCCTTAACTTTTTCACCATTCAAGTTTATCAAAATAAACTTCTTTACTGACAGTCAAAAAGGTCAGAGATTCCAGTCTTCTTTGAAAATAATTTCAACGTTCTGGATCTCTTAGTTCGTTTTCATCGAGTTGTGAACTTAAACAATTGCAATAAATAATCACAGTACTACATCACATTTAAACTAATGTTCTAATGAGTGTTGAAGTCCTCACAATCTGCCACAGGAGGCAAATGCACCTGTCATCCTTGGGGGGGTGGGGATCGGATGTAATTTGCACGAAGCAAGCATCACTTTGGTTACTTGTGTGAATTTTCCATAAATTGGTTAAGGATTTCCTTTGTACCAGTTTGCCACTGTAGAACAAGATCTATCGGTGTCTGTGCATTCTGTAACAAGAGAGCACCAATTATAAAATGCAACAATTCAAATGTGTAACAATTATTGAAATGGTATTAAATATTCAGATGCATAAAAATAGGAGCAGGAGTAGATTATTCAGCCCTTTGAGCCTGCTCTGCCATTCAGTATAATTGTGGCTGATCATCCATCTCAGGTTACTATTCCCATTTTCTCCTACCTTTTGAAACCTTTAGATTTGAGAACTGTATCTAACTATTTATTGAAAACGTTGAATGTTTTGGCTTGAACGACTTTATGTGACAGAATTCCAACCAGAGGCTTACTGCTCTCCAGGTTAAGATGTTTCTCCTCAGTCCTATATTTCTTTAGACTGTGATGCCTGGTTCTGGACTTTCAAGTTATTGGGAACATCCTGTCTCCATTATCTTGTGTGGACTTGTTAAAATGTTATAGTTTTTCATGTATTCCCCTTCATCCTTCCAAACCCCAGTTAATATTGTCTTAATCGAAGTGCTCCATGTGTGGTTTCACCAATGCCCTGTATGACTGTAGCAGACATCCCTGCTCCTCGACTTGAATTCTCTTATTATGAAGGCCAAAGTACCAGTTGCCTTTTTCCCCACCTGCTGTGCCTCCATGCTTTCAGTGACTGATGTACAAGGATACCCAAGTCTTTTTGCACCACCTCCTTTCTCAGCCTATTGCTACTTAAAATGTTAATCTGTCTTCCTGTTTTTGCTATCAAAGCAGGTAATGTCATATTTATCCACATGATACTTATCAGACAGTCAGTATGGATTTACAAAAAGCAGATCTTATCTCATGGATTTGCTCGTCATATTTATTCTTAAAACTTCTATGGTGTTACAATGTGATTACATAACATGTACAAAATAGGAAAGGCTGAAATACTCCACCTTGTACCTTCTAATTTTAGATCTGATCAACAGGCCATCACTCTGGTGCCTAATCCCTTCTTGGGTTGACTTCTGTTGCCTTTAGCTAGTAACATGTTCTTTGTTTCTTTAATTTCTCAATTTTCTATTATCTGATATGAAATTAGTATTAACCATGTAACAATCTGTTTTTTCTTTTATGATGATGGGTCAGTCCACTGAGTTTAATTTTCACTGCCTTCCCCGCACCCAGTTACAAGTCTCTTAAATATTTGTTCAGTTCAAATGAAGGGCTGGAAAGATTCAAATATTATCTAATGCAACTGAATGGCATGGTCTATTTCCAGGTTTTCTTAAAAGATCTGCAGTACTTTTACTCTTTAGAAACTTAAAAAAAACAGAAAGAAGTGTTGATCTCCCAAATTGATTATTTTTTGCACTCTGGGCAATTTCTTCATAATAATGGTCCCAAGGAAAGCTAGTACAGTATAAAGTTAATGTTGAGCAGCTACATTGAGGTTAATGCTGCAGAGATGTATAGTTTACATAGCTTGACGGTAATTAAAGTGCTGTGCAATTCAGGGAAGCGTATGCTGAATGTAATGCCGGCTGCTACAGCAATCAGTTGGTAATACATTTAGCACACACTTTGTTTAAACATGTGACTCTATGTTGAATAGACTCTTCAAACTTGTTGAACTGAACTTTAAACAGTTTAGATTTCAGAGTAATTTAATTCACATTATCTTAATTTATTTTAGGCATGGAACTCTTGTTTTCACGGATAGTAAATATTTCAAGTTTTAGAAATGGTCAGTAATAGTTACATTCACTGATTTTGAAAATTCTCACTGCAAATTTGACATATTATACAGCAGCTTATAATGAACAAAACATCAGTCTAAAACCAGATCCTTTCATAAGCATCCTACACTACCTTTCATTGGAGATCAGTGAAAGAATGTAGTGGATTTATTTTGAATTCTACCTTAGGAAATCTCATTTGCTAGTATTACTTTCCACAAATTAAGCAATGAAAATGGGCAAATGTAAAATATAAGTATTTTTATAATATAAATATACACACCATCCTGACTTGGAATTTTATCACCATTATTACTGTCATTGGAACAGAATCCTGAAACTCCCTAACAGCCATTGACTGTAGCTATTCAAGTTGGCAGCTCACCACAACATTCTCATGGCTAATTAGAAATGGGCAATTAAGGCTGGACCAGCCTGTGAATGAATAAGGAAGAAGCTGAAAATCGAATGCTCTTACAGCTAAGAGTTTCAATTGATTTAAAATGTTGCCTTCATCATTGTTATTTATTTACTCAAGTGTCCTTTGAGCTAAACTCTGGTCGTAGTGTTCATTGTACACTATCTTAATTTGGATTCATCAAAACATGTAGAAGTTAGGGCACTTTATGAAACAGCTAAAAAATGTGTTGCTGGAAAAGCGCAGCACGTCAGCATCTAAGGAACAGGAGAATCAACGTTTCGGGCATAAGCCCTTCTTCACTATGAAACAACCTTAAATGACTCTAATTTCAAATTCTATCTATCATGTGAAGGTTTCCAATTGTTGTACTTACGCAGTTTTTTAAAGTTGGATTGGCTCCATAAATCATCAGAAGCTTCATCAATCGGTAACGGCTTAGCCTGACTGCATCATGCATAGGAGTGTCTCCTTCCTTCAGAAAATACAGTTTTGGAGATAAAGGTTTCAACAAAACCAGTTTGATTCCACTACTTTTCATCATGTGCAATCCAATTTAATTTAGAAAAAGTTCCCCCAAAAAATTACAATCCTTGGTGGCGAAACTTATGTTTTCTAAAGCAAGTGCCCTCCCTCTCTCAGCGTTGGGACACAAGGCAGTTCGCCAAAGCCAAGGCTTATTGAGCCAGTCAGTGCTGTAACTATACTTCCCTCTCACTATGTAATAGGTAGAATACAGATATAGTATCTGAATTAAAAAATGGCTGTTTGATGAAACAATTGCAAACTCCGTTAATGAAATATATAACGCGTTGATTTTCACCCTTTAGTCTTCAGGTTGATCACAAGCCTGCCATAACTGCCCTTTGACTTGAAATAAACCAGCCTGTCCTTCTAAGTTCTAGTTATCTGCAGATGCCCAACAATCAATAGTCACTTGGCAGAAGTATTCACTTGCTGAACGTAAAGTCATTTGGCTAGCAGTGGAATGGAAGTCGTGAAAAATCGACCGTCAATTGTGACACAATACCCAGAACAGAAGCCAAAGGCGTAATTCCAGCCAATAGTAGTCATGCTGGCTGTGAAAAGTAATGCACTTTTCTCCCGGCGCCAGACGTTGTTCACAGCCCTTACTTAGGCCCTCTGACATGCAGGCGCTGTGTCTAAGTTAAGCCTGTTTTCTAGGACCGCTCCTATGTTTGCGTCTCCACTTGTACTTTCATCAGTTTAGAGTAACATTTTATCAAGATGCCAGGAGAATAGCAGACTTCCAATTCCCAGTGTTAGGTAATTCAGTTAAGTGGGCCTTGTAATTCCTGGGCTTGATATTCCATCCCTGTAAGGAAACTATTATCAGATTATTGGGGACAGAATGTGATATCTTAACTGCTTTTCACGAAAGGGGACAAATGCAGATCCTGACCCTGGTGATCTGCTACTCCTATCGCCTGCAGGTAGCCAATTAAGAGGCTAATTAGCCTTAGAAGTACAACAGCCGGTTAGGAAGGTTCGCCTCCACATAGCACTGCCCTTTGATGTGAAGGGCAGTGTTTGTCACTGGCCACCCGGGTGTTTTCCTATCTTCCTGGTGGTGGAATTTGAATAAAGATTGGTGCACTTTGTGTCTTTCACTGTGTCTCACAACTGTGCACACACACACCATGGGTGCTGGGGGAAAAAAAATATATATAATAAGCACTACCGCACTTAGGTGGTAGTGTGGGGGTTAAATACAAAAAGAAAAAAAAGAACAGGAGTGCTTCCACGGTTACGTTAGAGCCCGGGTAAAAGGAAGGAAGGTTCGCCTGTTTAGGCAGGAAGGCGATTCCAGTGGACAGCCACACGTGCAACCTTTTCGCTCAGCTCGATACTGTGTCAGCCCCGTCCAACACACAGATTCCAGCAGACAATTCTCCATCCCTCATAATAGCTGTATTACCCTCTAATGTCACTTTCACTGCTCATCTTCTCTGCAAAGAATGTGTCCAGCCATTGACCCGACGGTGACCTTTCCTGTACCCTCCTGGTCCCGCCACTAAACCCACCTCTGCAGTCTAATAGCTCGCTGTAAAACATTGTCTTTTCAACAAGAGCTACCCTGTTATAGTCCAATATCAAAACCTAAACTCAAACATTGTCTATTAGCTGGACGGCATTTCCATTTTCCGCATGAGTTTTCCCATATTTCTTGGGAATGGCCTTAATAACCATCCATTGTTTCCTGAGGTGTGGTGAACTTTCTTTTATAATCATGATAGAACTAAGTTACTCGATGGGGTCGTTTCAGATAATAGTTATGGATCAGCCTCAGGTTTGTGATCAGTCTCTTTTAGGTCTAACGCGGTAAGATTTGAAGATTTGATTCACGAAAGGGCATTACTGAAACAGTTGGGCTATTGGCACAAGTTAACAGCTCATGGTCAGTTGTGATGTTGAATTCTAGATCGTTTTATGTTGTCTTTCCATGGTTATTAGGAACAGGCTTCAAATGTTCCATCGCATTTCATACCAGGCAGTATAACTCCACATTAAACACCTGTCAAATAGCTGGCTTGCGCACCTCAAATCAAGACTAGAATCTCGATTTTAGTAGTTCGGCATGCTATAACCCTTGATACCACTCAAGTCATCCCGTATGGTCTATACATAGTTGAACAATTGTCCTTGCCCTTTACATCTGTCTTTTACAGAAGACATACATCCAATATGATAGGTAAGATAAGACAGAACAAATTCCTTGTACATGAATTAATACATACCATATCTCTGGCATTCAGATCTGCTCCACATGCGATAAGATGTTCAGCACATTCATAATGCCCAGTTCGGACAGCAACGTGTAAAGGAGTGCTACATAGCTGTGTTAAATAAAAACAAAATGATGTTATTGGCACATGCACTGTTGCAAGTAAATCTTAGCTATGATATTTGACTCTATAGATAGCTGCATACCTTGTCTTTGGCGTTTACATTTGCATCGTTGTTTAACAAGGTTTTCAGCACTTCCAGGCTACCACCACGACAGGACCAGTGGACCGCTGTGGCATCGAGCTGTGCATGAAGTAAGTTAATGTCACTTAGTAAAGAATCTTTCACAAGTAGGATGGATTAAAGTGGCATGAAAAAAATTTTGTAATCGCGTGATGAGATGGCATAAATCATGTCAATTATTGCATTAAGCTAAGCGTGTTCATTTTTCTGTGTGCTCATTCTCAAACTAGATCTTAGAAATACAGGAATAAGACTAAGCCATCGAGCACTTTAAATCTGCTCTGACATTCAATAAAATCGCTACCTTTGTCTTTAATTTGTTTGACTAACAAAATTCAGTTGATTTCACGTTAAATGTAAAACTAAACGACCTAGGACCGATTGCTGTTAGCAATGTCTTTTAGTCCCAGACACCTCAACCAATATAGTTGTAATGATCATATTATTTCCCTTAAAAATCTTTAAAACTTTAATAAAATCGCTCTCTAATCTACATTCCAAAGAATACAATCTGTGTTTGTGTTCTCTTGTAATTGAATCCAGCAACTAGAAAGCACCGTTTGTGCAGTTCTTGTAAGCAATTATTGTAGTTAACAGAACACTGCCTTAAGGCACATGACTTTTCCATCACCCTGAGTCACCCTGAGTTGCTGCGTAAATAGCACACGGTCAATGATCATTACCATATCTCGAAACTCAGTGGAGGCTCCGGCTTCTAGTAGTTTCAGTACAACGTCCTCGTTCCCCTCAGAGCAGGCCCGGTGCATGGCAGTCCTGTTAAACTGTTTAAGTATGAAAAAGGAACTGTTTGATTTCATTTAATCAGCAAGAATTACAAAACAAAATCACATTAATATGTTGGATTGGCTTATCTATTTTACCTGGTCGCATATATCTGGTTGCCCGCCGTCGGCCAAGTATTTCTCAATCACAGGGAGATTATTTTCCACCGCTGCCCGCCAAAAGGTCTCCACATCTACAGGTCCAACCTGAGCCAATCACAACAAGGAGGTCAGACTTTCATTTCAGAAGATCAGCACCATTTCTTGACGCTCTTTAGTTTTGTGACTGCTGCTTTGAACTTACAATAGTGTCGGGTTCCTGCTGAGGTACGGGTTCCACAACAACGGCCTTGGATTGTTTGTGTTTCTTCAGGCTGACAAGGAATTGGAGATCATCCACCGTTTCAAGTTTCAGCCTCTGCACCGCTGGCTTAACCTAAACACACAAGAGCGACAATGGTTAGTGACAGGTGGCACACGCCATCAATAGATCCTCTTAAAGGAGAAGGGGAGCTACATGAATTGCCGTTCGGACGGTCAATAAGGAAGTCGCTGGCCTTATAGTGAGTGTTGTTACATTCACTTTTCGCACGTACATTTTTGTTGCGTGGCACCGGCTGGAGTTTCTCTTTCTGGTGCTTAGGACAGGGGATGAACGGGAAGGGCGCTGTTTGGCTTTTCACTCCGTCCTGTTTCTCGATCGCCATCGCAGAGCAATATTCCCCGCTGCCAAACTCTTCTTGCACCGACGGAGGCTCGGCCTCCCATCCGCCGGATTTCACCTCACTCTGTTTACCGGTCACCTGGTGGAAAGGAGAAGGCAATGATTGCGGATGGAGAGCGGGGCCCCCGGCCCTCGGAAATCCGATTCACCGCAGCAGCTCAGCCCACTATCCCCAACCTTATCCAACAGAAATAACTTATTACCATCATCTCTACTTCCCCGTGTTCGAATTTAGGAAGAAGGACTGTTAATTCGGATTGAATTACAGGCAATATCCCAGCTCAGTTAAACTCATCAACGGGTGCATTCGAAATATATATTTAAACAGCGAAGTTCATGTCTGTATTCACAGTTCCCCAGTACAGTATAAACTCCCCACAAATGCACTTTTGTCTGTAACAGTATTGTCTAATGTACAAATGTCATTGTCACTGTCTTGTCATATGTGGAACTGGGATTTGAAGTTTGTCCTAATCTCCCTGTAAAATGGTTGAACGGTAGGGTTTGGGGAGAAAGTGAGGACTGCAGATGCTGGAGATCAGAGCTGAAAATGTGTTGCTGGAAAAGCGCAGCAGGTCAGGCAGCATCTAAGGAACAGGAGAATCGACGTTTCGGGCATAAGCCCTTCTTCAGGAATAAGGGTTTATGCCCGAAACGTCGATTCTCCTGTTCCTTGGATGCTGACTGACCTGCTGCGCTTTTCCAGCAACACATTTTCAGAACGGTAGGGTTTGGGGCCTAGCTTTGCTGCTCCTCTCCCTTGTAAAATTGCTGTCTCTTGTGTACAGCTGTAAATGTTTTTTGTAAACTGTTTTGTAATTTGTTTACTAAAATATATAAACTCCCCACAAAATATAAGATTAAATATTGCATCTTTCTAGCTGATGAAACACCATGGATAGTGCCAGTTTAAATGCAAAAACCTCCTAATCATTGTATCCCCAACCACAGCAAGAAAGAACTGACTGTGCATACTTGCTGTCTATTATTCTGTGATTTATCATGGCCATTCTATCTAGCTACAATTTGTTACATTGTCAACAGCTCCACTTGCCTTGCAAAACAGTCGGCAGTGATGAATATAGTAGCTGCAGGAATAACTAAGTGCAAACGCACCAGATTCAAGGATTAAATATTGTTTCTTAACACGATTCTGTGAGATAATAATTCACAATTGAATAATAATAAAGACAATATTCGTAAAACTCCGGTATTGGATGATTATCCCTAGCAGAGACATGCATTTAAACAATATTTTAGGGTCAAAAGTTCCTACCAAGTCTTCAACTCGCAGCATCACCATGTTGCCAGTGGTTTTTGGGGAATAAAGCTCCTTGAGTTTCCTCAGCGAACAACTGCAAACTTCTGATGACACTCCCAGCCTACCTTCCTTATATATAAAATGGGCGCCTCTGGGTGAGGTCATGTTCCAAGCTGGGAGCTTCAGCCAGAGTTCAGTCAGAGCCAGCGCTTCCTTGTCATTCCGGGCATAGTAGGAGGCGTGATCTCATGTCACAAGACCTTTTTAACCAAGGATGAAAGGCGCCTTTAACACAGACAAAACTGCATATATTAAGCATCTGAAATGTAATCCTTGTGCTATTAGAACTGACTAAAGAAGCAAACTATGCTAATCATGTTGCCACCTCATGTGTTACGTGACAGCTGTCTTGCGGAATTCCATAAATTCTTTTACCAGTCGAGCAGATCCGAGAAACAAGGGCGCGTTAAATGCATGAATGTTGCAATTCACCTTGACACAGAGTCAGGGCTCAAACACAACATGGTCTGCCTGTGAGTTTCCGTTACATCCCATAATCATTTTAATACGTCTGTCTCCTTGCAAGATCGATTGGTCACCGATACAAAAATATATACATTTCAAACCAGATGAGCAGCCCATTGGTCAGATTGATGTTTCTGTATCTGAATTCACCCAGCGTAGCTGGTATCACTATCCCGCTGTGCTTCCTGAAGATGATGCAGTCACAGACAGTGGAGTCATTTTTTCGGAAATACTGCCCACCAAGGTAAAAGGATCGCTGTCAACACGGAGAGATGGTTGGTGTAATGAGATGCGCTGTGGGGTTTATTGAAACCAAAGTAAACAACATCCCAGCGCAAGTCCAGCGGTAGCTGCAGGTAAGTGGCCACTGGGAGCTTTCCAAACGGTGTTTGCAATGACATCTGTCTCTTTATTCCACAGTTCCTGTTTATCCTGCTTCAGCTCTGCTGCGTTCTGGTCTTGTCCCAGATTTCCATCATAGTAGTGTGTAGCTGTTGTCTGTCATTTCCTCCCTAAATCGCTAATTAATGATAGCTATGTTCCTATCCCAGCGTCTATACACTGCATTAAATGCCGTTTCTATGTTTCATATCTTCACTCCACACCACCCTCCCCAACCCATGTTCACTGGTTTAATTGTTCAGATGATGTAATGAATTGCTGCGACTTCCTTTCCTCAGAATTCCAAGGAAAGAAAACAATTCCCGATGATTTGGATAAACGTGGAGCTGCTGGGGGAGGGGGGGGGGGGGAGGGGGCGGCGGGTTCGGTTTCAGGAAACAGTAGTAACTCTGTGTTTGGCTACTGGAATCCTTAAATGTTGATTTCAGATGGTCCACTCAGTCTTGGCTTTGTGCAGTTTGGTGAATGGAGCTAATAGAGTGAGTTGGACTGTGTGAATTACACGCGAATGACATGTATAGCCGTAATGACACAGCCACAATCCGACAAGGAAAACACAGATGTTATACAAATACACAAACTGTCAGGGTTTATTGTTGATTCCAAATCAGATGAACAGACGAAATATTGCATCGGAGGCTGATATGAAATCCGAGTTGACGGTCTAATAATATTTACTTTGATTATGTAAGCGCGATATTATTTATGGTATAATTTAACACGCGTATTTATGTTTGTCTTTTCAGAACGTGATCCGCTCGAAGCAAGTGTGTGTCCCTTTGTGGATTTGACTGGAATGTAGCGTCTAAAAGACCAAATAGAAATAAACAGTTCACGAAAGAGCCTCTTGGCCTCAGCTGTTTTTTTCGCACTAAGAATAACACTTGTCAGCCTTGCTATAGTTCCTACTACTGTATTGTCACTAAAATAAAATAAGCTCTGCCTTTTCGATGCTGAAGGGGGACGTCAACGCCATATATTAGTGTTGACACCGCAGGCTTTCCTTAAACATTCTGGAGAAAACATTTATGACCATGTTTAGAACATTTGCCAACACGTGCTATTTCCCACAAAGTATGTGAGGGTACAAACTAGCATGGAAATTATTCCAACGCCTTTACTCTTTGAAGTTCTTATATAAGGTGAGTTGGAATAGGTTGGATCTGTGCTGATTGGAGTTCAGAAGAATGAGTGGCAACTATGTTAAAACATTCAAGATTCTTAAGGTGCTTGACAGGGTAGATGCACAGATTGTTTCCCTTTGTGGGAGAGTCTATGGCCAGAGAGCATACTCAGAGTAAGGGACGAAAAGGGTGGTGGAAAAGCACAGCAGATCAGGCAGCGTCCAAGGAGCAAGAGAATCGACGATTCAGAGTAAAGGAGGCCCATTTCAAACTAGATCAGGATTTTTGTTTTCTCTCAGACAGTAGTGGATTTGTGGAACTCTTTACCACAGTTACCCTAGAGATTGGGTCATTAAGCATGTTCAAAGCTAAGATAGACAAATTTATAATCATTAAGGGAATTATGGGGATAAGGCAGGAAAGTGGGGTTGACCATTATCAGATCAGCTCAGCTATGATCTCCTTGAATGCTGGACCAGACTCAATGGGCTGAATAGCCTGATTCAGCAACTATCTTGCGGTCTGTAAATCAGAGAATGAGGGTAAAGAGGAATGTCTTGTGCAACTTATACTGGGAAAGATGTAAAGCATCTTTATACTCAACAATGATGATGGTGCAAAGTTTTCATGATAATCTTCCAAAATCTCAGCTATCAATTTGCAACCATATTTAAGCGATCTACATGTACTAATTGAAAGAAAATCTAATTTGTCCAAACTATGTAAATGCAAAATAACTGATATAACAGTCTGATTTACAAATCTAGCACTGACAATGGAGATTTATCCAACATTTCATAGAATTATATTTACTGAAGCTAACCACTACTCTAAGCTGGTGCTTTTGCTGCACTTGCCCTACTTCATCTAATCCTGTTCTAATGTTTTCATCCTCATGATTTGTGCTATTTGCCACAATAAATCCATTTGGTAACAAATTTCACATTCCAACCAATATCTGTGTAAAGTGGTGGCTGCTGCATTCTTTATTGGATTTATTAGTGATCACTATATAATTATTTCCAGTCCACAATTTTGGAAGTGATGTGTTGTTGATATTCATTGTTGATCTAATCCGACTGACCCATGCACATTAATGATATAAGTCAGTAGGATCGCAATTCAGTTTCATGTGAAATAAAGCATGCTGCAGGCACTCAAAATTTGATCATTCAGGCTGGTTTGGTTTCATATGAAATGAAAAATTGTCAGTCCACAGTCAACCAGGAAGATTTAATATCCTAGCTAAGTCAGGATATGATGAAGATTGTGATTGTATTGCAAGAAGCAATATTTTTACCAGAGGTGGGAAGTTGTTCTAATGCATTTCACTAGGCCAGAATTTGGTCAACTGAGTGACATTGCAGTTGGAACAGTGGGTCACCTCCATGTTCTCTGTTTGTGTCCTTACCCACATGAATATAATTAAAATTTGAACTTACATGCAAAGGATTCCACAGTGGGGTAAGCGTTCATCAGTGAAATTTGCTGTCAGCTGACAATACTACATCTACAAATGGTTTATTAAAGAGGTTCCTGATCAAACAAGGGGGCTCTGAATCATGATCCCAACTTTCCTGCCCATGTCCATTGCCATGAACATGTATGTTTACAGAGCACAGATGGCATGAATGTTTTTCAAATTTAAATTTCCCTTGTAAATACTTCACGTCATGGTGATTTCACTGCATTCACGTGTGCCTCACTGTTATCTGTTGAGACTTGCTTAGTCAGAAAACTAAATGTACTCACAAGCCTCATGGTTGGCTTGGATTGATGGTTACAGAGAATTAGAGACATTTCCTTTATTGTGGAAGAATCATGGCATAAATATTTAATAGAGTCATACAGCACTGATGGAAACTCTCCAGCTCAACCAGATTTCCCAAACTGAACTAGGCCCATTTTCCTGCATTTGGCTCAAATCCTCTAAACATTTCCTATTCATTTACCTGTCCAAATGTCTTTTAAATGTTGTTATTGTACTTGCCTCTATCACTACCTCTGGCAGCTTGTTCCCTACATGCATTACCCTCTGTATGAAAACGTTGCCCCTCAGATTCCTTTTATATCTTTCCCTTCTCACCTTAAACCTATGTCCTCTAGTGTTGGACTCCCCTACCCTACAGAAAAGACCTTGGCTATTCACCCTATCCATGGCCTTTGTGATTTCATAAATCTCCATAAGGTCACCCCTCATCCGCTATGCTCAGGGAAGAAAGTCCCAGCCTATCCAACCTCTCTTTGTAAATCAAACTTGCCTGTCTTGGTAACATCCTTGTAAATCTTTTTTGCACCTTTTCCAGTTTAATAACAGTCTTCCTATAGCAAGGTGACCCAGAATTATATGCAGTACTCCAAATGTGGCCTTACCAATGTCTTGTACAGCCGTAACATTCCCATGTTCTGTACTCAATGCTCTGACAAATGAAAGCTAGTGGGCCAAACATCTTTTTCACTACGTTGTCTACATCTGATGCCATTTTCAAGGAACTATGCATCTGCACCAATATGTCTCTTTGTTCCCCAGGGTCCTATCATTAACTGTATAAGTCCTGCCCTAATTTGTCTTACCAAATTGCAACACCTCACATTTATTTAAATTAAACTTCTTCTGCCCCTCCTTGGTCCATTGGCCCATCTGACTAATGTCCTGTTGTACTCTAAGATAACCTTCTTCACTGTCACTCCCACCAATATTGATGTCATCTGCAAAATTAGTAATCATATCTTCTATATTCACATCCAAATCTCTTATATAAATGATGAAAAGCTGTGGACCCAGCACTTATCCTAGCAGCACACTGCTGGTCACAGGCCTCCAGTCCAAAAAAAACTCTTCATCACCACATTCTGTCTCCAATCTTCAAACCAATTTTGTATCCAATTGGCTAGCTCCTCCTGGGTTCCATGTGATCTAACTTTGCTAACCAGTCTACCATGAAGAACTTTGTCAAATGTCTTGCTAAGGTCAATATAAAGAGCGTAGTCATAGAGTCATAGAGATGTACAGCATGGAAACAGACCCTTCGGTCCAACCCGTCCATGCCGACCAGATAGCCCAACCCAATCTAGTCCCACCTGCTAGTACCCAGCCCATATCCCTCCAAACTTTTCCTGTTCATATACCCATCCAAATGCCTTTTAAATGTTGCAATTGTACCAGCCTCCACCACATCCTCTGGCAACTCATTCCACACCCGTACCACCCTCTGCGTGAAAACGTTGCCCCTTAGATCTCTTTTATATCTTTCCCCTCTCACTCTAAACCTATGCCCTCTAGTTTTGGACTCCCCGACCCCAGGGAAAATACTTTGCCTATTTACTCTATCCATGCCCCTCACAATTTTGTAAACCTCTATAAGGTCACCCCTCACGCTCCAGGGAAAACAGCCCCAGCCTGTTCAGCCTCTCCCTATAGCCCAAATCCTCCAACCCTGGCAACATCCTTGTAAATCTTTTCTGAACCCTTTCAAGTTTCCGATAGGAAGGAGACCAGAACTGCACATAATATTCCAACTGTGGCCTAACTGTGGGTGGCACGGTGGCACAGTGGTTAGCACTGCTGCCTCACAGCGCCAGAGATCTGGGTTCAGTTCCTGCCTCAGGCGACTGTCTTTGTGGAGTTTGCACATTCTCCCTGTGTCTGCGTGGGTTTCTTCCGAGTGCTCCGGTTTCCTCCCACAGTCCAAAAATGTGCAGGTTAGGTGAATTGGCCATGCTAAATTGCCTGAAGTGTTAGGTGAAGGGGTAAATGTAGGGGAATGGGTCTGGGTGGGTTGCGCTTTGGCAGGTCAGTGTGGACTTGTTGGGCCGAAGGGCCTGTTTCACACTGTAAGTAATCTAAAGTGTAACCTAAACCAATGTCCTGTACAGCCATAATATCTACTGCTCTGCTTTGTCACCTCTTCAAAAAACTCAAACAAGTTAGTGAGACTCAATTTCCCATGCACAAAGCCATGCTGACTATGCCTAATGAGTCCTTGCTTTTCCAAATGTGTGTAAATCATGTCTCCCAGAATCCCCTCCAACAACTTTCCCATCATTGATGTAAGGCTCACCAGTGTTTGGTTCACTGGCTTTTCCTTAACCACTTTCCTTAAATGACGGCAGCACATTAGTCAATTTCTAGTCTTCTTGCACCTCCCCCATTGCTTTCGATAATACAAATGTTTCAGCAAGGGGTCCAACAACCTCTTCCCTAACTCACACAAGGTTCTGGGATACACCTGATCAGCTCCTGGGGATTTAGTCACCTTTACATGTTTTAAGTACTCCAGCACCTCCTCTTTTGTAATATGGACACTTTTCAAGACTTTGCTACTGGTAGTTCTCTTATAACGCCATAGTCTGGTTTCTATGTGACCTTGCTTTATAAGAAAATCATTCAGTTCCAGCACCAATTAAAATAATAGGTCCAGGATCATGTTATAGTCAATACAGGTAAGGAAAGTTTGTGTTCTACAAATATTGGTCTAAATTCAGCAATCTTTGTTATTGCCAATTCGTGTTGTAGAAACACGTGCTACAGAAAAATCACCTGTACTTATTTTTCTAAGTTCCCATCTTCTATGCCCTTCTCCACACCAAATACTAATGTCGAATATTTGTTTAGTTCTCACAAACTGCCATTGTTCCCTATTTCCCTAATATGGCTCTATTTTCGCCATATTTATTCTTTATCCTTAAAGTATTTGTAAGATCTTTTTGGATTCTCCTTAATCCTATTTGCAAAAGCTACCTCAGGTCCCATTTTTGCCCGTCTGCGTTCCCTCTTAAGTATACTCCTACTGCCCTTATACTCCTCCAGGGATTCACTCGATCCCAGCTGTCTATACCTATCATATGCTTCCTTCTTTGTGTTGACTAGATTGTTCATGGGTGTGACCTGAACTGGAAATGATTTGTAATGAAGCTTTGTCTGGATCTCTGTTGGATCCTTACTTTCCCTGATCTGGATCTAGGTGTGTGGGGCAGTTTCAAAGTTTGCAGATGACATGAAATCTGGAAGAATTGAGGAAGACTGTGTAGAACTTCAAAAGTATATTGACAAGTTGGTGAAGGTGGTGTGTCCTGGTTCCTGTCAACGGGCTTCTCTCTCTCTCTCTCTCTCTCTCTCTCTCTCTGCCTTGACTGCTGCCCCACATATTGGATCGATCTGTTATGACTGAGATTATCTAGGTAGGTTGCTGAGAATTACCTTGAACCTGCCTCCATTCCTTTCTCATGAAGGTGAAGGCAGCAACAAAGCCTCAGGAGCCCGGTCTGCTGGTCTCTGTCCCTCTGGTGAGTGCTGGAAAGTCAGGTGAGAATTGAAAGCAAAGCTGCTCCCCTCTAGGTCTCAAAGAAATGAGGCACAACTCAAGAGCAAAACACCAAACTGGGGGATGGTAACGTTCGTTCCAAATAAATTAGTATCAAAGATTAGCCAGTGTGGAATCCTTAATATGGACAATACCCTGATGCTTAGTGGCAATAAGAATGATGTTTCTCCCTCTCTCTCTGCTATTAATTTGACATTGTTTGACCTCACAGAATTTATCTTGTTCACAGTTATGAAGAATACTGCAGTCCAGTTCTCTGAGCTACTGTGTTTCCTCACTGAAATGCTGCAATATGAGCAGGAAGCGGAAGAGGATGATAATGATGACAAGAGAATTGCTCTGGGATTGGCAAAAGAATATTAAGTAAGTGGAGTTTTCCCTTAATTTTTTGTACCATCCATGAATCACTGAGAAGGCCAATGCAAAGAAAAAAGCTTTACAACAAACAATAAAGACAGAATCTGTTCACAAGGTGTTCAGAATATCTTTCTTGTACAGTCCAATGATCTTCAATATATTTGGTAGAAGCCATCGCTTGCAATTTAGCAGCACGGTGGCTCAGTGGATGGTACTGCTGCTTCAGAGCGCCAGGAACCTGAGTTCAATTCCAGCCTCAAGCGACTGTCTGTGTGGAGTTTGCACATTCTCCCTGTCTGTATGGGTTTCCTCCCACAGTCCAAAGATGTGCAGGTTAGGTGAATTGGCCATAGTAAATGGCCCACATTGTTCATGAATGTATAGATTAGATGCATTAGTCAGGGGGTAAATGTAGGGAAATTGGTCTCAGTAGGTTACTCTTTGGAGGGTTGATGTGGACATGTTGGGCCAAATGGCCTGTTTCAACACTTTAGGAATTCTATGAAATTTACTGATGCAATGATTATATGTTTGCTTATTGCATGAGGTTCAACCAAGTGTGAATTCTAGAGAATGTATCCTAAGCTAAAAATTGAAATAAAGATATTAAGAAACAAAAATCTGAAGCTGAAATGGATTGGATATTGGCCTGTCATCTTCACAACTTGGGTTCAAGACCAATATATTTGTGACAAAATTGTCTAAACAAAAAATAAAGACCTGCTGATGCTGTAAATGAGAAACAAAATCAGAAATTGGTGGAGAACCACAGCAGATCTGGCTGTATCTGTGGCAAGAAAGCAGAGTTAATGTTTTGGGTCCATTGGCCCTTTCTCAGAATTTCAAGATTGTCTGTTTGGTGTACAGTGAAAATCCTACACCTCATTCAAATAAGTGAAGGATTTTAAATTTTTCTGGCCACAAGATATTCAAAAAAAGATAGGAAAGAGCAAAATAAGATAAGGTGGGTGAAAGATGGTTGTAGCTATATTTCTTCAATAATCTGTTATATCACTGGAGATACCCTAACGTGGAGTGGACAGGTAACAATGTAACCAGCAAAGTGAGTTGGAACGGCATGGAATTCCTGAAATGTATCATAAAAATGTTCTTGATTCAGCTGAGTTAGGAAGCAAGTAACGATGGAGGTAGTTCTGTGAAATGAACTGATTAAATTGGAATATGTCATGATGGGAAAGCAATTGTGGAACAATGATCATAACATTATCAAGTTTAAAATACTTATAAAATTTAAGGTATCATCAAGCATAAAAACATTGAAAGAAAGCTGGGGTAATTTCAGAGAGTTATAAAAGGATCAGATGGATTGGAATCAAATATTTGCTGCGAAACAGCAATTGAACAATCATCAAAGGCATGATGCTTGAGGCAGAAAGTTTTCATGAGTGGGAAAGGAAGAGCGTTTAAAATGAAAACCCATGGAGTCAAAGGGACATTGCTTCATGTCCTGAAATGGCTCTGGAATTACTCAACAACATCTTCAGATGCTCAACTGCCCCCTTTACGATATAATAATTGGGATTCAGCAAGTGCTGCCAAATCTGAGATTCTTTTCCCATTAGTCTTTCCAGAAGTTGTCCAATCAATCAATCCCCACATTCTTCTCTCAATTGCTGCTGTAATTCCTCCTCTGGAGCTGACAACCAATCAGTCCCCACCACTCCCCCAACTGTACCACCATTTAACATTACCAAAGTCCAGACATGCCTCTCTGTTATTTATTGGTAAATCCTATGATGTGTCCCTTCCATCTTGCTAAATCAGTCTCCAGGAATCTTGCCTGCCATTTTGTTTCTATACTGTGAGCTTTAAGGGATGTAAATATTAGGTGCATTGGTAAAAGATGATTGAATAGTGAAGTTCATTTATATTTTTCATGGAAAATAAACAATTCTCAGAACTGTATGCTGAAAATCCAAGTAGATTTCTTTAATACATAACAATAAAAATTGTCACTTTTTATTCACCAATGAATACCATGTTAATACATTGCATATGACATGGCATTGTAACTATCTTTCAACCGAATGATCATGGCTGCAAGCGCTCCACTTGCTCTAAAAATATAACTGCAATAATTTTTTAAATTAATTCATGGAATGTGGACATCAGTAGCTAAACCAGCATCTACTGCCGATCCTTTATTGCCCATACGGCAGTTACGTATCAACCAACATTGCTGTGGGTCTGCAGTCACATGCAGGCTAGACTGGGTAAGAATAATAGATTTCCTCCCATAAAGGGCATTAGTAACCCAGATGAGATTCCTCCCTGACAATAGCTTCATAGTTATCATTAGACTCTTACTGGTCTATTCCCAGAACCTGTGCCGCTGCAGTCACCCGGGCCATCTTCCATTTTATATGGAAATCAAAGTAGGACTGGGTCTGAAGGGACTCGATGTATAAAGATCTGGGCATCGGGGGAAAAAATACACCCAATGCCACCCTCACCCTGATGGCCACCTTTGCGTGTGGCTGCATCAAGCTGTGCGTGGATCTCTGGTACCCAAACACCAAGTGTCACTACGTACTGAGGTTCTATCTGTCCCCGGTGTTGCGAAGGATGGGCCTGGCCTCGCTGCCGCAGAACACTCCAAGTAGTTGGACCGTTCCATATCACCTGTTCTTCGTGGATAAGTTTATGAAGAAAAACACCTTTGACCACAAGTCCATCAGGAAGTGGTCTGCACGTAGTGTCCTTGAGACCCTTCGGGAAAAGGAGAGGGCGGGTTCCCTGAGCAGACTGTCAAAGTCATTTGGCAGAATGCCTCATCGCCAGAACTTTCCAATAAGCACCAAGACATGGCTTGGCTGGTGGTGAGAAGGGCTCTGCCTGTGAGATCCTTTATGCACGCCCGGACTCTCTGCCACACCGCACGCTGCCCTCGAAGCGGCTGTGGGGGGGCCGAGACTGTCACACACCTCCTTCTGGAATGTGCCTATGAAGAAGAAGTCTGGAGAGGAATGCAGTGGTGTTTGTCGAGGTTTGTCCCGAGCAGCACTGTGACGCGGGACTCTGTGCTCTACGACTTGTTCCCCGGGACACACACCGAGATGAACATCAACTGTGCCTGGAGGATCATCAACTCGGTGAAAGACACTCTCTGGGAGGTCCGAAACCTGTTGATCTTCAGCTGAAGGAGTTGACCCTGACTGAGTGTTGCAGACTGGCACATTCCAAGGTCCAGGACTATGTGTTGAGGGACGTGTTGAAGCTTGGGGCAGCTGCCACCAAGGCACGATGGGGAAAGACCACCGTGTAACATCTGCCTGCCTAAGAAGAACAGGGGGCCCACCCAGTCATTTGGGCTCCGCTGACGCCTCAGCAGAGGAGCTGGATAGTAAATGTACAGACTTGTATATATGGAAAATAAATTTTGATATCTGTATGTAAAGCAATGTAATGTGTGCACAAGAATGGCACGACCAATTGTATAGAGATCCAAATAATTTTATGAATAAAGTATTTTTTGAAATAAAAAAAACATTAGACTGTTATTTTCAGATTATTATTAAATTCAAATTCCAGCACCTGCCATGGCAGGACTTTAACCCAAGTCCCCAGAACATTACTGAATCCCTAGATGAATAGTTTAGTGATAATACTACTAGGCCATTATCCACTTAGGGCCAAAACTCTAGCTTTATTCCATTCAACAAGTTCTTAGGTACCCAGGGACTTTTTATTTTGCTCTTAACTTTATCAGGCTTGAGAGTCACAACAGTGGCTAAAACAATAACTTTATTGAGGTACAGGATTTCATCTAACCAATATATCCAGATAAACAGCAGATGGCAGTTTGTCACACTCCGAACAGCTTTTCTCAGGAAATCAAACTACTGATTTAACATTTTAAAATCTACATTTATCTGACCTGTATAGCATTAACTGAGGCATACCAACAACTGAACTGCTTTAACTATACTTTTCTTTAAGCTTTAAAATCAACTTGAAAGAATAATATTTTCCCCAGACATCTTTTTATATTTCCTCATGATTAGAGATTTAAAATACAATTTCCTCAAGATGACTAATCAATATATTGGTGGTAAGTGTTCCATTATCTGTTGTTTCACTGACAGTGTTAACCATTTAAAGAAATATGCTAATATTTTGGCGATGATAGGTGATAGAGATATTTGTCAGTAACACACTATGAATGATGCTTACTTTCAATAGTTTTTTGAGACTGGCAATAGTTCTTTACTTAAAATAGCAATTGGACAGACTACCACATTCTTGGGGGCTTAAGATTATTTTTACATCAAGGGCAAAAGTTCAATTTTATATGCACTTACATAAAGTGTATATTTTTGTAACCAAAACATTATGCTTGGGTAAGCATAATTTCTTAAATAAATATGCTAAATGAGTATATTTACATTATTCAGATCTCTCTATGTAGTTGAATAATGGTCTGATCCTTTCAAGGCTATCACTGTTTCCTGTTGATTGCTTCTGAAGAATAAAAAAAATTTGCAATAGTTCATGTCACACGTAGAAAGAAGGCTGTTTGTTGACACCACAACTTTCAGAAAGAGTCCTCACCCCAAATGCAGTGTCAGTACCTGTGACAACAATGTCAGCAATGCTGCAGGACACTGTCTGCATCAAACATTAGGACCATCTGTAACAGTGAGCAGTGTAAAGATATTTTAACAAGTGCAGCACCAATTAAACATATTTACTTCAAATCTTTCTCTGATGTGTAAATTCTTAAAGGATGCGAGATCTCAATCTGACAGCCTAATACCACATCTAAGGATTGTCGTTTGCACAGAATACTGATCCTCAAAACACCAGTTAAAATCCAGCAATCAGGATTGCGATTAGACTTCACCACTTTGCTTCCCACCCGTTCACGACCCCCTCACTGCCTCTTATTGGTGTCCAATATTCCCCGAAATAGACAGGCAGGAGGCAGAGGGGTCGTGAACGGGTGGTAAGCAAAGTGGTGAAGTCAAATCGCAATCCTGATGCTGGATTTTAACTGGTATTTTGGGGATCAGTATTCTATGCAAACTGCAAAACCAGCATCTGCAGTTTTGCTTTTGTCTCTAACCAATATTCCCTGAAAGGAAGGAAATGAGAGTCTAGGAGAGGAGCTGCAAGCTGAGAAATCCAGGGTTTGGAGTGAGGTGGCAGTGGTTGTATATGGGTCTGTAAGATATAATACAGAGGCATTCTATGATCATCACCCATTATAATGATGTCAGGTAGACCCATGGGCAGAACAGCTTCAAATATCAAGAGTTTTCAAAAATATCATTCATGGCATGTGGGTGATGCTGGCCAGCCCAACATTAAGTATACATCCTTTATTTCCATGGACGATGCGTTGGTGAGTTGTCTTCTTAAACCTCTGCAGTCCCAAGTGAAACATGGCATTTGGTCCTCCTCAAAGTCTCTGTAACAATGTCTACATGTCTGTGCAAATCATAACCCGTTGCTAGCATACAATAAACTATATCTTGTTAACTAAAGTTAGAATAGGAAGGCTTCTCTCATCCATACTAGACCAAGCAGGCTCAGTCGTTTCCTGCTTAAAGAGGATGGAGGGCCTTTCATCAAGAACAGCAGCTCCTGCACTACAATGAGCTAACATGCCCAAAAACAATAGAAATGAATTATGAAATGTTCAGTACTGTAGCATTTGTTAACATATGAGTGATGGCTTTGAAAATTATTTGAGACTTTGCTCAGTTTTCCTTTTACTCATGAAAACCTTGTGCTCAGTTTTGAATTCTTCTCATTTAAATGAGTACTTACTTGAGGCATTCATTTCTCTGGCATATGGGCATGATGCTTGTGAAGTTTGAGGAATCTAAGTCAACACTTTTAGATGCAACACCATTTGAAATGTGCACTTTGCACGCAATGTTTAATTCTAAATTTTAAAAGGAACCATATTGAATCATCGAGTTTAAGTTATTGGCACAGCTGTGCAGCTGTTCACTTACGGAGTCATCTGTCTGGGAATTTTAAAGAGATAATAAATGTACGAATGGGAGAGTTCAGCCTAGATTCTCCACTTAACCTTAACAGCTGTTGAATTTCTGCTAATGAATATGCTCGGAATGCAAGAGCTGCACTTATATATTGCCCTCAGAAATACTTAGAGTTGTGAGAGCTAGGTATCTAGTTACAATGACTCAGAAATCTCAGATAACATTGCTTCATAATCAATCCAACATTATGGCTCATTTTGTCAATATTTATACAGGTGTGAATCATTTTGGCCATCATTATATTTCATAATGTTCCCATCATTTATCAACAATTAGGAGTCCTTTTGTCTGATTGCTATCTTTCAGTTTTGGCTCAGTGGGTACACTCTTCCTCCTCAGTCAAAAGGTTGTGATTTTAGGTCCCATTCCAGAGTCTGGACAATACAACCTAGGCTATCACATCAGTGCAGTACATTGTATTGGACCCCGAGACCAAGCTGGTAGCTTGCAGTTGAGCAATTTGCTATAATTAATCATCTTTTCTACTCTTGTAAAGGAAACATTAATCAGTTAGCAGCACCTAGTGGGGCAATCTTCTTTCTATGCTAAATCTAAGGGCCTGTCTAATTATCAGTTATAGAGGATACACCACCAGGAAGTCTTAACAGCAAGAACCAGAAGAGACACTTGTCCTACATTACAAGATATAGTTTATTCCATGACAGCAATTGGTACAAATAACATTAAAGAACTAGGCCTAATTATATCTATCAGGACCCAGAGATGACATATCTGTCTCCATCAGACCCTTATACTGTCTGATTCTTCATACATTCATGTATATAACTACTGTTATAGTAATCACTCTCCCATCTTCCACCAAGTCTCTGACTTCACAAATTCAGGCAGTCTGCAGGTTGCACAGTTCTTCCAGAATGCTTTCCTTCTAACTTGCACATTGATAGATCTTTGACTTGAGGACTGTTGACCGTGATTCTGAACTTCTAAATCATTTCTCCAAGGAGGATCTTTTATTTTTCAGAAGTCCTTCACAGAGGAAGTTGTTCCTGCTAAACTCAACAGTTGATCCATTACCTTAGCTCCCAAAGTTAATTTGCAAGTGAACTCTTCCCTGCTACCTCAGATTTTTGCCCCATTAAATTACCTGGGGGATCTTTTATCTCATGAACATCCATGATGACGACATGCTGCACTGTTACAGCAAGTGCATTCTTTCTTGTATATCTGGAGTTTTGGACTGGCAATATCTTTCTGATTGAAACAGATAGTTTTTTTTTTGCAGTATTTTGGATGTTCAGATCAGGCAATTTCATCTTTCTGACTGTGTCTTGAATCTGAGGACATTGTTTTGGTGAGACCATGTCTGCAGTACTGTGTACAACTATGGTCCCCCTTGTTTAAAGAAGGATATAAAGGCATCAACAGCAGCTGAGAAAAGATTTACTGGACTAATGCTTGGAAAGTGCTAGTTGTTTTATAAGGAAAGGTTGAACAGACTAGGCTTGTATCCATTGGCAACTTAATTGAAACATGCAAGATTTGAAGAGGACTTGACAGGCTGGACGTGGAGAGGATGTTTCCTCATGTGGGAGAATCTAGAACTAGGCATCACCATTCCAAAATTCAATGCTTATCCATTTAAGACAGAAATGAAGTGAATTCTTTTTCTTAGTGGGTCATAAGACTTTAGAACTCGCTTCCACAAAAGGTGGTGGAAGCAGAGTCTTTGAATATTTTAAAGGCAGAAGTGGATAGATTCTTCATAAGGAAGAGGGTGAAAGATAATCAGGGTGGGCAGGAACATTGAGTTGAGATTACAATCGGGACAGCCATGACTTTATTAAATGGTGCTGCAGGCTTGAGGGGCTGAATGGCCTACATCTGCTCCTTACTCACATGTTTTAGTGGGCTTCTGCAAGGAATAATGGAAGTGCAAACATTGACACTCAGTCAACTGGATGCCATGAGAAAGAGAGAGAGATTAAAAGTTCTATTTATGGGCTTGAAATCCAATGAATTGAATAACTCCTCTCATCTGTGAATCTTCTGAGATTGTATTTATATCTATACAGTAAGACCTCACCAAAGAGGTTAGCAGCTTGTGTTGAAAATGATGATTCATTTGCTTTCTCGGTTCAGTGAATAATTCATCTTCATACCAAAGTCTATCCAGTTAGGTACTTACACAAACATTCAAATGGCATCCTCCTATTCAGACAGTATGAAGGCATCAATTACAATTCCACAGGTATTTCTAAAGTGCCATTTTTCTTTCAACAGATTCCATATTTTAAATTGCTTTTTCCTGAAAATATTCAAAAAGTGAGGACCTTTTTAAGTGATGTGATCAGAGGTCTAAGACCTACCCCATTTGCATTAATTTACTTGTTAGATTAAGCATCAATTCGAGCAACTTGCTGAAGCCAGGAGTGAAAATATTACAAGCCTCAAACGTAGGCCCATGACTGGGTTTTTACTTGCCTGGCACTTAATCCCACCAGGGTCAAAAACTACCCTTTGTTTTTTAGTTTTTTTTCCTAATATTAGTACATTGGATAAAACTCCTTTTAACATTCTGGTCTAAACTACTTACTTATAATAATAAATATGATAATAAAGTGCCATTGAATATGTGAACTGCACTTGATATACTTAGTCCTGTAGAGGGCACTATGTAGCAATAATCTTAATTTATTGACTGGTGAATGAAGAAGTTGCAAGCTATTTTCTGTGATCAGATTCATACTATTATTTCAACACAAGGCACAAAGTGCCATGCATCTTATTCACATGTTTAAAACTGTCAAGGTGAGAGTAGAAATTATCTTAAGTAGAATAATTTTCCTGATGCCTCTGCAATGGTTTCTTAAATCCATTTGCATCGTGCAATAGGTGCCTTCATTGGAGTCTTGGCTGCTGTACTTCCTCTCTATTGCCTGTTTCAGCAAATTCACCATTGGTACCGGACAGTTCAACAGGCTTTGTCACTGCAGGCTAGGATATGTAACATTCAGTTTCTCTCAGTCAGTACTCTCTACATCAGCAACTAGTGAAGATCTGGCCCAGACTGTATCACTCAAAAAACCTGAAGCTATCCTCATCAAACAGCCACAAATGAACTTTACCTTTATAATGCATTGGTGCCACTTTATGACTGATATGGAATTTGTTCCCTTCCTATTTTATCTCTCTATCATTCAAGAATGACACTTTATCATCACTGAATATGCTCCATGACCAGTTTATAGCCTTCAAGCTACATCTGACCCTGAATTGCTACTGGGTTCCCTTCAGGCAAGGGTCTATGGATCACTTAGACATTCACTTGCTTGTAACTAGCTCTTTCAAAGATCCAAAAACAGTAACATGAATAATTCCTGGACTTAGTATTGTTAAATAAAGCATTTCTCATGTTCTCTATCCGCTAAAGCAACCCCTTTTCTCTAATGTCTTGAAGATAGTAAGAAAATAACAATGTGCTTTATAGGGGCCTTATTAAACAAAATTTGATACCCAGCTACATCAGGGATGTGTGGCTATTTGCCAAATGGTTTGGTCAATGGGATAGGTGTTCCAGAGAGTCTTATAGAAAGACAGAAAGTTGGAAAAGTTTAGCAAAGAAATGAAGAGCCTCCAGTCTAGGCAGCTGAAGGCAGGGACACCAATGTTGGAACAATTCGAATCAAGGATGCACAAGATGCCTGACTTGAAGTATTGGTAACTTGAAGAGTTGTGTGGATGGGACAGTTACACGGATTTGAAAACCAAGCTTTCAGCCTTCTCCTGGCCCTTTTTCCCATTGTCTTCACCTTTTAAGCAACGCTTCAATTCCCCTCTTCCCCGCTTTCATTTCAACGTGTCCTTGTCAGCCCCCTGCCCCATTCAAACCAGCTCTACCATCTCCCAGTGCTGTCTCTGCTTTCTATTCTGAAGTCTGAAACTGCAACCAGTCTAGTTCTTCCATCATTACTGGAACTAGCTATTCCAAACATTTCCACACCTGTGTTTCCATGACCAAATCCTGGATGTTAACAATTCAGAAAAACTTGTGAAAAAAAAATTTAAAAAACTTTAGACTTTTAGATTGCTTTAACCATAATTTTAAAATTAATTGAGAAAATGTTTGCCCTCATATGTAGTGAATTTAGACTTTGTAGTACCAATTTTCTGGGTGCTGTCAGTGCCTTTGATTCCAAAATCACAACCATGACACATCCACAGATCTTTGATAGGAAGCATGCTGGATGCTAGTTTGATAAAGGGGTTTGTGCACGTGAACTTAACATGCACTGGAATCCTGGATAGCAGGTAAATCTTGACATTAAGTAATGTACAATACTGATCTGATGCTATTACTGACATTTCGGAGCTTCACATTTCAGCTGATATCCTCTCCTCGCCTCCCTACATCTGTGTTAAGCAGCATAAAGGAATTTTCAACAGCGCTATCTAAGGGATAGTCAGCTTAGAGATTAGGTGCTGGTTGACTTGTTCTGGCTGTTGCTGCAATTCTGCAAGTGTTTTGGTGCATTCTGTAGTTTCCAGTTGTAAAAGTGCATAGGCAGGGGTGTGCAAGCTTTGAAGGAATTCTCGCTTACTTTAAGTCCTTCATACAAACTTATCTTCCCCATTCATTGGTGCACTTTAGGCATTCCTCTTGGAATATAGCATGATGTGGAGAATAAAAAGAAGTTGTATTATACTAAGTTGCTAAAGAAAGAGGAAGAACAGGAGGAGGCTACATCCAGCCAATGGTTCAGGCAGCATTTTTCTACCTGGTCTTCAGCAATGACCATTTGGGACACTTCATTAAAAAGGTTGTAACTGCAATTTGTCAGCTCCAACCACACATTATTACAAAAAACTATATTGCCATGAGCAGTAAAGGTGGCTATAGCAATGAACATTTATGCATCTGGTGCTAGAGATAAAAGCAACATCGTGCAGTGTGCATCTCACTCTTATAAAAGGAAAATCACTTAAATAATTAGATTTCTTCAGAAAAGCGTCAGGAGACTGATTCCAGAGATGAGCAACCCCCCATGAGGAAGAGAGACTGGAGGAGTTGGACAATGTTCCTTGAAGAAAAGAAGGCAGATTTGACAGATATTCAAAATTGTGAGGGCTCTGGACAGAGGAGATAGGGAGAAACTATCCCCATTCATGGTAGGTTTGAGAATGAAAGTGATCATTTAAAGTTGTCGTAAAAAGAAGCAAAGATGACACGAGGAACACTTTTGAATGCTGCAAATAATTAAGGTCTGGTCTGAACTGCCTGAGGGTGTTGTCGAGGCAGATTCAATGGACACATTCAAAAGGAACCTAGTATCTGAAAAGGAAAAAATCACAAGGTTACAGGGAGAAGGCGGAATACTGGCACAAAGTGAATTGCTCATTGCGAGTGCAAGATGTGACAAATGGTCTTCTACATTGTAACAATTCTGTGATTCTCTCTTCCTAGCCAGAAATGGGTGCTGCAAGAATAAACAGGATTTAGGCTATCCCATGGTGCAGGATGTTGCTGATTCCTATTGTTTTTCACATGCCTTGTCTTTCAGAAGAAAGGCTAAGGGCATGGTGAAGGGAGAGGGAAAAGTAAGAAGTTAGTGATTACACAATCTACATCTTGCCAGACAGAGTGACTGAGGGATGAGGAACTGGTGGCAGCTGGGAGGAAGGATTATGGAGCAGAATATCATCATCTTCAATCAATTTAGCCACTGACCACAGCCCGAACTTGATCTTTCGAGTAATGGTCAGGACTGTCTCTTCCATGGGGTTTAAAATATGTGGATGCAGTATTTTATTTCCCGCAGGTTCCATTATTGTCACACATTATCTTGTAAGAGAGAGAGAGAGAGAAGTCAGCCAGTAAGTGCCATATAATAGTTTATGCCATGATGGTGAGGAGAATTGAGTGTGAGCCGTGTACAGTGCTGAGTAAGTGATGGTGTGGTGAAGTTAGTTATGGGACCTGATTGATACAGATAATTGATTGGTCAGTGGATTGTGGTAAACAAAGCAGAGACTAATATTCATGCTGCAGTTGGTGCAATTGAGCATTTGGAGCTGTTTTTCCTGCTTTTGACCATCTCTGTGGGGTCATTAAACTTTGTGTAAGAGGGCCATCAGATCCTTGGGAAGCACTGCTGGGATTAGCATTTTCTAGATCTTTGTTCCCATTGTCTTCTCAATGTATGCCTGGATAATCTCCTATCCCCTGAAGGGTTCACTCCTTTCCATTTCCATTTTGTCCTGCACACTGTTGGAAAACTTCAGCACACATGACCATTGTTCGTTGTTGGGTAGTGCTCTTCTGAGTGATGGACAGCTTCTCCAGCAGCCAAAATGAATCTGTCCTTTTGGTGGGACAGGGCTGCTTTAAACAGGGCTTTAACTAATGAATGTGTATGGTGATATTGGGCTCTCACTGGTATGTACATTCAATGCACAACACATTTGGTCCTAGCTACATTTAACAATCATGATAATGAACTGGCAGCAAGCAATTGTGTATCACAGACCCTGGTCCTCTGTTGGAGTTATTCAGTTTATCCCTCATACTGTTAGTGACTGATCACGGGTATTGGAGCTAGTCTCAGTGTTTTTTCCTTTCCTTGTTTCCGAGTCCTTGTGTTGGATTGTTTTCAGGTCTACTGTTCAATGTTGTCTCACCTTTGCCCTAAACCTGTAAGAATTGGTTGAGGGAGTTTGTCAAGTGAACAAATATGTAGTTAAATGTTGATAGCTTGTCTTGTCAAACTCTTTTCCTGCTCCTCATTACAAATCTGGTACAAATTGGGAAAATACAAACTGCTGATCTTTGTCAATGCATAAAGATGCTTATATTCTTGCTTTTCTGGGCTTACCAAAACATAATGCTGCCAAACTTGACCATTGAATGATCATGTGTCAACAATTAAGTGATAGCAGGAGGCTTCTTACAAGTTCATTTACATAAGGCTGCTCTGACGTAATGGAATCTTATCCCAATTAAAAATAATCAATGGACAAGACTATTTCCCGATTGCAGTCCTGCACTTGCTGTCAGCATACATCTGGACGTACTTCCTGTGTCATCGCAGAGTCCGCCATCCAACTGAGAACAGTGGGTGAATTCCAGAGACCATGCTCCCCATCAGAAGGACTGTAGTCCCAGAAAAAACGGCAGCTCCCTCAACCTGCTGCAGGAGGAGCAACAGGAGGGCTGGATTAATCTTGAAATGCCCTCTGGAGAGGTTTGATATTTTATAAAATAAACTAAGGACATAGCTGCCAGGGGAAATCTCCGGTACGGGGTTCGGCAGGGACACTGTGTATCACAGGGAAGAACCCGACAATGTCACCGGTCTGCCCACAGTCGGGCCGTTAAATTTGTAAATTTTTTTTCAATTTCAAAAATATACGTTATTCATAAAATGTTTTGATGATCTGTACAATTGGTCATGCCACACATCCGTAAACATTCCATTTCTTGGTATACAGAGACAGGTCAGTACGATTACATATTTAGCTGAGGCATCAGCGGAGCCCAAATGACTGCGTGAACCCCCTGTTCTTCTTAGGCAGGCAGATGTTACATGGTGGTCTTTCTCCACTGCGCCTTGGCGGCAGCTGCCCCAAGCTTCAGTGCATCCCTCAACACGTAGTCCTGAACCTTGGAATGTGCCAGTCTGCAACACTCAATTGGGGTCAACTCCTTCAGCTGGAAGATCAACAGGTTTTGGACCGCCCAGCGAGTGTCCTTCACTGAGTTGATGATCCTCCAGGCACAGTTGATGTTCATCTCGGTGTGCGTCCCAGGGAACAGGCTGTAGAGCACAGAGTCCCGCATCACGGTGCTGCTCGGGACGAACCTCACCAAACACCACTGCATTCCTCTCCAGACTTCTTCTTCATAGGCACATTCCAGAAGGAGATGTGTGACAGTCTCGTCACCCTCGCATTCGTTTCGAGGGCAGCGTGCGGTGTGGGAAAGAGTCCGGGCGTGCATAAAGGATCTCACAGGCAGAGCCTTTCCCACCACCAGCCAAGCCATGTCTTGGTGCTTGTTGGAAACATCTGACGATGAGGCATTCTGCCAAATGGCTTTGACATTCTGCCCAGGGAACTACTCGATAGGATCCGCCCTCTCCTTTTCCCGAAGGGTCTCAAGGACACTATGTGCTGACCACTTCCTGATGGACTTGTGGTCAAAGGTGTTTTTCTTCATAAACTTCTCCACAAAGGACAGGTGATACGGAACGGTCCAACTACTTGGAGCGTTCCGCAGCAGCGAGGCCAGGCCCATCCTTCGCAACACCGGGGACAGGTAGAACCTCAGTACGTAGTGACACTTGATGTTTGCGTACCGGGAGGGGCCGTTAAATTTGTAAATTGGCCACCACTGCTGCCACCTTGCCCCTTCCGTCCTGCTTCTGACAAGAGTAGTCAGTGCTGGGAGTATATCAGCCAACCCACCTTTCAAATATTCTTGCCAGTCCTGCCTTAAAACCTATGCTGCAGTGAAGTAAATGTCATTAATATATTAGCACCTCGTCTACGTATCAATGAAGTCAAATGAGATCAGATCTCATAGATCTGGGAGCTGTGTGTAGAAGCTTCTCTTGAAATCCTGCTGAAACAAACATCTGTACATTGTGTTTTTGAATTGTTAGCTGAAAATGTGTTGCTGGAAAAGCGCAGCAGGTCAGGTAGCATCCAGGGAACAGGAGAATCGACGTTTCGGGCATAAGCCCTTCTTCAGGAAAGGAGAAAGTGAGGTCTGCAGATGCTGGAGATCAGAGCTGAAAATGTGTTGTTGGAAAAGCGCAGCAGGTCAGGTAGCATCCAGGGAACAGGAGAATCGACGTTTCGGGTGATTCCTGAAGGAGGGCTTATGCCCGAAACGTCGATTCTCCTGTTCCCTGGATGCTGCCTGACCTGCTGCGCTTTTCCAGCAACACATTTTCAGCTCTGATCTCCAGCATCTGCAGACCTCACTTTCTCCTTTTTGAATTGTTAATCAATGTATAGTAGTTCATACTAGATGGCTTCTTTAATGCACCAGGCACCTGTTTGTGATATTTATAAATGGTGGCAGTGGTCTCCTGACCATTTTAGCTGACTTTGATGAAGATGAAGTCATTTGAGAAAACCCATGTAGTAATAATTAGAGAATAGATGTGTACAAGAGCTGTGGAGAATGTCTTACCTCCATCCAAGCCCCTGGACCTTGTAGGAGGCCTTGACCAAACTGTGCCCTGGAGAAACTATGTTACTGATCCAATTGATCCCGGACTGTATCCAGACTCACTCAAAAGTTGGATAAGGGCCAGATCAGTGTATTCCTGTAGAGAAATAGCAACTGAGTTGATAATATTGAAGATAAGGAGTAGTTGATGAAACCACTAAATATGAAGAAGTAATTCAAGCCATTGATTCCTTTCTGAGTTTCAATGTAATACCCTGGAAATATATGGCACAAAAACTCAGGGCTCTGAAGCAAATTTTCATTCCTGTGGTAATTCCCTCGACCAGGTGCCAGCTTAGCATCAAGATAAGAAGACCCACCAAGAGTGCCAACACCAAGGTGGAGCTGGAAGGCAAGCAGCACAGTTACAACTGTTAATCAATGTCCATGTTGTAGTGGGACTGCACTGCATCAGCCCTGAGGCATGTCTGCTGCTGGAGGAAACACTTTTAAACAGGATGCCATGGTAGGCAGCTTTTAGGTTCCAATTTGAAATCATCAACACACAAGACAACCAGCAACAGCTTCTGAAGCACTAGAGAAGAGTCATGAGGCCCTGACCACTGTTTTCCAATAAGGTGGCACACCTAAAGAACACAGATGTGTAGAAACATAGAAAATAGGAGCTAAGGTAGGCCAATCAGCCCTTTGAGCCTGCTCCACCATTCAAAATTATCATGGCTGATCATCCATCTTATGACCCTGTTCCCATTTTCTTTCCACATTCTTTAATCTCTTTAGCCCAGAGAACTATATCCATCCACATCTTGAAAACATTCAATGTTTTAGCCTCAACAGCTTTCTGCGGCAAGTAACTCAGCAGGCTCACCGCTCTCTGGGTGAGGACACTTCTCCTCATCTCAGTCGTTATTAGTCTACCCTGTATCCTTCAACAGTGATCCTGAACTCCCTGGTGATCAGGAACAACCTGTGTTTCCCCTTGCTATTCCTGTGAGGAATTTATTGTTTTGGAATAACTTTAGGCTTCTGTTAAAATGGCTAATGGCCTCAAAAAAAGCATTACAAAATGAACACAAGGGAAGGCATCTCCATTTTTTGGATATCGTACCCTGGTTGAAACCTGAGTTTCTCCAGCTGTCTGCCTTCCACCTCCATGACCTGGGGGTGGGTGGGGTACTGCACTGAACATATAATGCCACATGGTTCCAGTAGTTGTTACAAGAAAATAGAAATGACTGAGATCTTTTAGATTCCCTACAGTATGGAAATAGGCCCTTTGGCCCAACAAGTCTACACCAACCCTTCAAAGAGTAACCCACCCAGACCCATTCCCCCTGACTGATGCACCTGAACACTGTGGGCAACATAGCATGGCCAATTCACCTGACCTGAACATCTTTGGATTGTGGGAGGAAACTAGAGCACCCGGAAGAAACCCACGCAGACACGGGAAGAATGTGCAAACTCCAAACAGACAGTTGCTGGAGGTGGGAATCAAACCCAGGTCCCTGGTGCTGTGAGGCAGCACTAACCACTGAGCAACCCACAGAATGTTGATAGTCTTCCCTAAAGGCATTAGTAAACCAGATGGATTTCTACAATCAACAATGGTTACATGAAGGCCATTTAACCAAATTTTTCAATGAATTCAAATTTCCCATCTACTATGGCAGGATTTGAACACCTGTCCCAAAGGATTACTGTGGGGGTGCTAGATTACTAGCTCACTGCATTACCACTAGACCACTGCCTTTCGTTTACATCACCCACAATCAGGAGCCCTTAGTACTGAGCAGCAGAGTCTGCCCAGACCTGTACCAATGGATAGGTGAGCCGAACAAGCAGGACAACCCAAACAAGTGCAAGAGGGAATTTTCAAAGCTATTCTCAGGATTGGAGAGCTAGGAATGGCTTACCATTGCACCCTAAAACCAACTGACAAGCCGTTGTGCCCATTCACCCGAAGAAGTTCCATGCCCTTTCTTTCCAAAAGTGAGAAAAGGAGATTGAAGCCATGCAGCAGCAGGAGGTCATATCACCAATGATCCAGGCCAGCTCCTGGTCCTCCAACATGGCACTGCTACCTAAAGCTAAATGGTTCCTTAAATATTGTGTAGACCTCATACAGCTCAACGAGAGGAATAAGAAATACACTCCTTGCTGTCCAGTGGTGAAAGTCCTTGATGTTTTTGGATTGTTCAGTTTGGATGCAAGCGATAGCGTTTGGCAGGTCCCATTAAATGAAAGGCCCAAATTTGTAACTGGCTTTTTTTTATTGCTCCCTCTGAAAGATGCTTTCACCATCTGCTATTTGGAAATGCCTCAGAACCTGAAATCTTCCGCATACCAAGACTGGCAACTTAGAGAAGGCCATATGAATGATGTTGTCATTTATGGATCCACCATGACACAAGATTATGGATAATGCAATGACCTCTTCAGGCTACAGTTTACATGAAAATAGTTTCCAGTCCTCAACTGTCGAAAACACCAAGAGTCTGCTCAGAATATTTACACACATGAGACATAGAGAGTTAGAACTCATGGAATCTTGCGTAAGAACATGGAAAAGATGTAATTCTGTTTCCTGGCATGCATATAATTGATTTAAACATGATCAGTCATTTGGATTTGAAAGACTACTATTATAGCATTATGTTGAATACATGCTGTCAGATATGAAGTGAGTGGTTCCTTTGTTTCATCTTACTGCAGTACTTTTTCTCTAACTAAACTATCAACCTTTTTGAAGTCAAAGATACTCTCAATGCTGATTCAAAAGGACAGGAGTTACCCTTCTCCCAAGGACTTTATTTAATAATGTAGACCGATTGTGCTCGTGGTTGGAAATATTAGACTAGAATGGATGCAAATGTAGGAAAATGAGATGGGGGGAATTTATTGAAATACAAGTTAGAGTCATAGAGATGTACAGCATGGAAATAGACCCTTCCGTCCATGCTGACCAGATATCCCAACCCAATCTAGTCCCACCTGCCAGCACCTGGCCCATATCTCTCCAAACCCTTCCTATTCATATACCCATCCAAATGCCTCTTAAATGTTGCAATTGTACCAGCTTCCACCACTTCCTCTGGCAGCTCATTCCATACATGTACCACCCTCTGTGTGAAAACGTTGTCCCTTAGGTCTCTTTTATACCTTTCCCTTCTCACTCTAAAACTATGCCCTCTAGTTCTGGACTCCCCGACCCCACGGAAAAGATTTTGTCTATTTATCTTATCCATGCCCCTCGTGATTTTATAAACTATGATAAGGTCACCCCTCAGCCTCCAACGCTCCAGGGAAAACAGCCCCAGCCTATTCAACCTCTCCCTATATCTCAAATCCTCCAACCCTGGCAACATCCTTGTAAATCTTTTATGAATTCTTTCATGTTTCACAACATCTTTCCGATAGGAAGGAGACTAGAATTGCACGCAATGTTCCAACAGTGGCCTAACCAATGTCCTGTATAGCTGCAACATGACCTCCCAACTCCTGTACTCAAGACTCTGACCAATAAAGGAAAGCACACCAAATGCCTTCTTCACTATCCTATTTACCTGTGACTCCACTTTCAAGGAGCTATGAACCTGCACTCCAAGGTCTCTTTGTTCAGCAACACTCCCTAGGACCTTACCATTAAGTGTAGAAGTCTTGCTAAGATTTGCTCTTCCAAAATACAGCACCTCGCATTTATCTAAATTAAACCCCATCTACTACTTCTCAACCCATTAGCCCATCTGATCAAGATACTGTTGTAATCTGAGGTTACCTACTTCGCTGTCCACCACACCTCCAATTTTGGTGTCATCTGCAAACTTACTAACTGTACTCCTTATGCTCACATCCATAAATGACGAAAAGTAGTGGACCCAGCACTGATCCTTATCACACTCCATTGGTCACAGGCCTCCAGTCCACCACCCTCTGACTTCTACCTTTGAGCAGGTTCTGTATCCAAATGGTTAGTTCTCCCTGTATTCCATGAGATCTAACCTTGCTAACAAGTCTCCCGTGGGGAACCTTGTCGAATGCCTTACTGAAGTCCATATAGGAGAAAGTGAGGACTGCAGATGCTGGAGGTCAGAGCTGAAAAATGTGTTGCTGGAAAAGCGCAGCAGGTCAGGCAGCATCCAAGGAGCAGGAGAATTGATGTTTCGGGCATAAGCCCTTCTTCAGGAATGAGGAGGGTGTGCCAAGCAGGCTAAGATAAAGGTAGGGAGGAGGGACTTGGGGGAGGGGCGTTGGGAATGCGATAGGTGGAATGAGGTTAAGGTGAGGGTGATTGGCCGGAGAGGGGTTGGGGACGGAGAGGTCGGGAAGAAGATTGCAGGTCAAGAAGGCGGTGCTAAGTCCGAGGGTTGGGACTGAGATAAGGTGGGGGGAGGGGAAATTAGGAAGCTGGAGAAATCTGCATTGATCCCTTGTGGTTGGAGGGTTCTTAGGCGGAAGATGAGGCGCTCTTCCTCCAGGCATCGTGTTGCCATGGTCTGGTGATGGAAGAGGCCAAGGACCTGCATGTCCTTGGCGGAGTGGGAGGGGGAGTTAAAGTGTTCAGCCACAGGGCGGTTGGGTTGGTTGGTGCGGGTGTCCCAGAGGTGTTTTCTGAAACGTTCCGCAAGTAGGTGGCCTGTCTCCCCAATATAGAAGAGGCCACATCGGGTGCAGCGGATGCAGTAAATGATGTGTGTGGAGGTGCAGGTGAATTTCTGATGGATATGGAAGGATTCCTTGGGGCCTTGGAGGGAAGTAAGGGGGGGGGGTTTTGAGCGCAAGTTTTGCATTTCTTGTGGTTGCAGGGGAAGGTGTCGGGAGTGGAGGTTGGGTTGGTGGGGGATGTGGACCTGACGAGGGTGTCGCGGAGGGAGTGGCCTTTCTGGAACGCTGATAGGGGTGGGGAGGGGAATATATCCTTGGTGGTGGGGTCTGTTTGGAGGTGGCGGAAATGACAAAGGATGATACGATGTATCTGGAGGTTGGTGGGGTGGTAGGTGAGGACTAGCGGGGTTCTGTCCTGGTGGCAATTAGAGGGGCGGGGTTCAAGCGTGGAGGAGCAGGAAGTGGAGGAGATGCGGTGGAGAGCATCGTTAACCACGTCTGAGGGGAAATTGCGGTCTTTGAAGAAGGAGGCCATCTGGGTTGTTCGGTATTGGAATTGGTCCTCCTGGGAGCAGAAGCGGCGGAGGCGAAGGAATTGGGAATATGGGATGGCATTTTTACAGGGGGCAGGGTGGGAGGAGGTGTAATCTAGGTAGCTGTGGGAGTCGGTCGGTTTATAGTGAATGTCCGTATTGAACACATCTACCGTTCTGCCCTCATCAATCCTTATTACTTCTTCAATAAGCTCAATCAAGTTTGTGAGACATGATTTCCTATGCACAAAGCCATGTTGACTATCCCTAATCAGTCCTTGCCTTTCCAAATACATGTACATCCTGTCCCTCAGGATTCCCAATAACTTGCCCATCACTGAAGTCAGGCTCACTGGTCTATAGTTCCCTGGCTTGTCCACACTACCTTTCTTAAAACAGTGGCACCACATTAGTCAACCTCCAGTCTTCGGGCACCTCACCTGTGACTAGTGATGATACAAATATCTCAATAAGAGGCCAGCAATCAACTCCCTGGCTTCCCACAGAGTTCTAGGGTACACCTGATCAGGTCCTGTGGATTTTTCCACTTTTATGCGTTTCAAGACATCCAGCACTTCCTTCTCTGTAATATGGATATTTTTCAAGATGTCACCATCTATTTCCCTACATTCTATATCTTCCATATCCTTTTCCACAGTAAATATTGATGCAAAATCCTTGTTTAGTATCTCCTCCATCTCCTGCAGCTCCACACAAAGTCCGCCTTGCTCATCTTTGAGGTGTCCTATTCTCTTCCAGTTACCCTTTTGTCCTTAATGTCAGCTTTTGAAAGTTCTTGCCTAATACCATCAAAATTGGCCTTTCTCCAATTTAGAACTCCAACTTTTAGATCTGCTCTATCCTTTTCCATCACTATTTTAAATTAATAGTATTATGGTCGCTGGCCCCAAAGTGCTCCCCCACTGACACCTCAGTCACCTGCCCTGCCTTATTTCCCAAGAGTAGGTCAAATTTTGCACCTTCTCTGGTAGGTACATCCACATACTGAATCAGAAAATGTTCTTGTACTCACTTAACAAATTCCTCTCCATCTAAACCCTTAACACTATGGCAGTCCCAGTCAATGTTTGGAACGGTGGCACTGTGGTTAGCACTGTTACTTCACAGCGCCAGAGACCTGAGTTCAATTCCTGTCTCAGGCAACTGACTGTGTGGAGTTTGCACATTCTTCCTGTGTCTGCGTGGGTTTCCTCCAGGTGCTCCGGTTTCTTCCCACAGTCCAAGAATGTGCAGGCTAGGTGAATTGGCCATGCTAAATTGCATGTAGTGTTAGGTGAAGTGGTAAATGTAGGGGAATGGGTCTGGGTGGGTTATTCTTTGAAGGGCCTGTTTTCACACTGTAAGTAAACTAATCTATATAAAAAGTTAAAATTCCCTACCATAGCCACCTTATTATTCTTACAGATAACTGAGATCTCCTTACAAATTTGTTTCTCAATTTCCGTCTGACTATTAGGGGATCTGTAATACAATCCCAATAAGGTGATCATCCTTTTCTTATTTCTCAGTTCCAAATAGCTTCCCTGGATGTATTTCCAGGAATACCTTCCCTCAGTGCAGCTGTAATGCTTTCCCTTAACAAAAAGGCCACTCCCCCTCCTCTCTTGCCTCCTTTTCTATCTTTCCTGTAACATTTGTATCCTGGAACATTAAGCTGCCAGTCCTGTCCATCCCAGAGCCACGTTTCTGTAATTGCTATGATATCCCAGTCCCATGTTCCTAACCATGCCCTGAGTTCATGTGTGTTCCCTGTTAGGCCTCTTGCATTGAAATAAATGCAGTTTAATTTATCAGTCCTACCTTGTCCCTGCCTGCCCTGACTGTTTGATTCACTTCTGTTCTCCACTGTTCCAGTCTCAGGTGGATCTCTTTCCTCACTATCTCCCTGGGTCCCACCCCCCTCACCTTACTAGTTTAAATCCTCCCAAGCAGCTCTAGCAAATTTCCCTGCCAGTATATTAGTCCCCTTCCAATTTACGCGCAATCCATCCTTCTTGTACAGGTCACTTCTACCCCAAGACAGCTTCCAATGATCCAAAAATGTGAATCCTTCTCCCATACACCAGCTCCTCAGCCATGCATTCATCTGCTCTATCCTCCTATTCCCGCCCTCACTGGCTCGCAGCACCGGGAGTAATCCAGATATTACTACTCTCGAGGACCTCCTTTTTAAATTCCTACCTAACTCCCTGTAGTCTCCCTTTCAAATCTCAACCTTTTTTCTTCCTATGTCGTTGGTTCCAATGTGTACAATGACCTCCTGCTTGCTGCTTTCCCCAGTGAGAACATTCTATACCCTCTCTGAGACATCCTTGATCCTGGCACCAGGGAAGTAACACATCATTCTGATTTTTCGCTGCTGGGCACAGACACGTCTGTCTGAAAATCGGATTAGAGAGACCCCTAATACAATCAATCACTTAGAACCCGATCTGTTATTACCTTAGAGCCAGTCTCAATACCAGAAACTTGGCTGTTCGTGCAATGTTCCCCTGAGAATCCATTACCCTCTACATTTTTCAAAACAGCATACTTGTTTGAAATGGGGATATCCACAGAAGACTCCTCACTACCTGCCTACCTCTCTTACCTTTCCTGGTGTTAACCCATCTATGTGACTTTATCTGAGACTTTCGCCCTTCCTCTAACTACCTTCTATCACATCCCCTTGCACTTGTAAATTCCTCATTGCCTCTAACTGCCTCTCCAATCGATCCATTTGATCTGATAGGATTTGTAACCAATGGCATTTATTGCAGATATAATCCTCAATAACCCATAAACTCTCCCTAAACTCCCTGACAAGAAGAGCATGTCACTCTAATAAGGGCCATTTTGCTTCTTTCAGTCTACAGACCCAGAAAATAGCACTGTCTTATTCCTCTACAAAACACTGCTCCAGGTTAAATTAATACTTATGGCTTATATTTTAAATTTAATCAAGAGATGTAGCTCAATAAAACATATAATCCAGAAAAAACCCACTCTACTCACTACTGCAGACTTACTGTCAGGCCACGCTTAAAATCCACTTATCTGATTCTGTGCTGTGACCTCTTCCAAACAGGTTCCTCCAAGATCAGTTGTGAATTTCACTGTTATTTAATTTTTCCAGATGCAGTCTGTTGTAATGATCTAGACTTGAAGGCACTGATCGAAAGAGTGAATGCCAATTCTAAACTAATTTTGAAAAGGCAATTGGATGTATATCTGAAAAAGAAAAGTCTGCAAATCTGTTGGGGTAACAGCAGGTGAGTTAGACTAGTGGAACAGCTGTGGTTACATTTTGTGCTGTAAAATTCTATGATTGTATGAAGTTGAACTGAAGAATCATTTGTCTGTCAAATGGATATAAACCATTAAAGGACGTGATATTAAAAAAGAGATGGTGTCTGACTGGATGTTTATGCTTCAAGCAAGACTACTAAAAAAGATTAATTGATCATTTATTGCTATCCTTATTGTGGGCTCTCTGTGTACAACCTGCTCATTGTATCTGCCTTAAACACTGGAATGACTACCCCTCAACAGTAATTTGTTGCCTTAAAATTACTTTGTGGATTCATTATGCGAACAGTGATAGAAAAATGCAAGTTTTTTTCACATAATTTGAATGACTTTATTTTAGTTGTGGCACATCCTTGAACTAAAATCTTCAGAAACAAATGTCATTTATTAATTTTAATAGTTTCTCTTTAGCATGACTGTCATTGAATATAAAATTGAAATTAAAGGAAAAGACTTTGGATGATTATGATGAACTAAGACAAAAGATTATCAATGGGAAAGGAGGAAAAAACAGACCGACATGTTTAAGCAGTAGAGGGGAAGAAAATTAACAGATGGCTCAAAGGTCACGGCACTCATGGGTCTGGCAGAACTGACAAATGAAATAAATTTTATATTGAGGATAGTAGTATAGACACCTCCTATTATCATGGACTGTATTGACAACTTTTCTAAACAATTCATAAAAAATGAACACTATCTAATTTATGTGTGCAGATTGCAAATTTAAAAACAAAAGTAGTATTTTCTTCCTCTCAGTTAGTTAAGCACATCAGTCTTTTTTTTTCTGCTTTACCAATTGATAATTTAGATTGACACATTTGACTGACATTTTATACGGATATTAATCACATGATTCTTCTCAAAATAGTAGTCTGCATCTCAAGCATTCATTTGTGACACAAACAATTCTGTTTGTACATTTTGATAATCTCATCCGAGAGCGTTGGGCCTGATCCCTGGAAAAAAATAATTCTCTGACTTTCTGGAAGATTAAAGAGCTCACGTGGTGTGTGGGTAACTCACACAAAGTGGTATCTTTTAAAACCTGTTTGTCTGTCACATTAAGGTTGAGCTGAAAGAACTGAAAGGAATGTTGTCATTTAGCTTTTTTTTGGCACCTGGTCAAAACATATGTGACCCAGCACTAATTTCCATGATACCAAGCACAGTAATAATCATTGTATGAGAGTTTTAAATGTCATCAGTGCTTCCTCATACCTTACCCTATTTCCTGGTTAAATATCATTTGCTCAAAATCCTGGTGTTTTACCAAAGTCTTTGAACTGAAATTTCCCAAAAATTGGCTAAATGTCAATTCCTGGGTGTTTCCCTCCATGGGCTCAGTGACTTATTTCAATTTTACAATTTTATCTCAATACAATTTTACATAGCTCACCTCATTAATTATGCACCATGACTCCACAGTCTTTCTCTTGCACAGTAGCGGCAAAATACTCACTGATGCCTGGACCTTTTGGCATTTATGCCACAGAAACTATATTTGAACCTCAGCTGTGCACCTTTTGAAATTCTGCTAGCCTGGTCTGAAGTCATTGATGGTCTGGAGCAATGGTGCAAGAAGGTTAATGATCTTCTACACTCTTCAAGTAAATACCATTATCTCACACCTCACTCTAACCCTTCCCCCAAGACTCTTGGTCTACCACCTTCAACACAGCACACAGCATCTTCCCTCAATGGTTCTCATCAGTTCCATCTTTCTCAAAGTAACTAACCCTTCCTGACCTCTACACTTCCTACTCACTCACTTGAGAAAGTTCTCTTGTCCTCAATGAGAATGGACCAGCTCCCTGACCTTCCAGTCAAGACCCCTTGACTGTTCATTGCTGCTAAGGTGACAAGCTGCCTGGTTATCTGCCTGTGCTAAAAGGCAAAGTAAGGCAAAGCAGAGATGCTGTGAGCATTCAAGTAGCACAAAGTGAATGAGAGCTAAGAAAGCAAGTGAAGAGCTGTGACATGCACTTTGTTCCAAAGCATGAGCCTTGAATATGCAAATATTATGGTCACAGGCCCTTCAAAGTCTGGACCAATACTAAGCTATTTGGTTCCATCAGTGTGTTATGCTTCAACTGGTCTCTGTTAAGCTGTAAGGTGACACCTTTATATCCTCAGGTCACATTGTATGATGTAGCCATGATATCATGAGAAATCTCTTTCACGGTATACTGTATACTAGCTGTGGGATATAGTACAGTCCCTCAAGCCTACCATTTAGCATTCAAAGGCATTATAGCTGATTTTTTTAACTTCACTCTCTTGGCATAGCTCCATATTCTTTCATTCTAATAATGTCTTCAAAAAACTTGAAGCTTCCACATTTATTTTCATTCCTTATATCGATGCCTACTCACTCCTTCAGGCACACGAAGTTTGCAGCATTTCCTCCCTGGCAATGGAAAGTTTCTGCTCTGTTTATTCCCCAAAGCTTCAAAACACAGCATTGATTTAGTTTGGGCCCAAAGGAAACTTTTGCTCCTCCTTGAAGTAACCCAATTCATGTCAAAGCTCACAAGTTCTATCTAAAAAAGCACCACACACCAGTCCGTCTAACATCATCAGCTGCATTGAATGTCAATGCTCACTGTCAGTTCTATCTACACTCCATGCCTATATCATCTGTGTTGTACCATTCAACATGAGTTGCTAGGAAATGTCACTGAGGTCATGAAAGTTAATTATGCGGGATCGGCCTCTTGTGAAGTTGTTCACTACAGCAGACGAAGAATGTTATCAAACAGATACGCTTCAACTTTGTTCTGAAAGAATGATTTCATTGTGTTTTTTTATTATTGGGGCTAAGGCTAAAGGATCTGCAATTACCTTGGTTTACTTTACTATTTTTCTTAGAACTAAATTCCAATTCAGTGGGAACCGGAAATATGAATTAATTCCACCATGAGGATTCTCAGTGCAGGGGTCCCCGTTCACGAATGTCGAACATATGAATGCTCATACTTATGAACACGATCCGATACAGGTGTGTAATTTTAAAGATCTAACGTATGACCATTTCCTGTACTTACAAGTGGCTATTTTATATTATCCTGCATTGTATTCTGTGTACAAATCAACAACTTGTTCCAGAATGGGAGCAGCTGGGACTTTGTAGATTTCAATCTCTGTCCACGGTCATTTCTATATGGTATTTTATATCTTTTCCTTCAGCATTTTTTGTAATGAACCTTCAACATCAGTATATTGCTCCAATTAAATATTGCAAAGCCATTGTCTTTGATTCTCTTCTAGAAGCTCTGTTGTCTTGCTACTGATTGCTGACACAGCCTGAATTACAAACTACCCTATGACCGACTCTGAGCTGAATTTTGCATATCCTTCCACAGTATAGACTTCCACTTCTGTGATATTACCCATCACCTCCTGAGTCTTAGAATCTGGGCTGCTGCTGAAACCAACATCCTAGCTCCATGTTACCTCCAGACCTAACTATTCCAGTGTTATCCTGGCTCCCCATCCCATCTACAATTTTCTATAAACTTGAGGTCATTTAAAGCTCTGTAGATTGTGTCCTAACTCACATTTCCTCTCTGCTCATTAATTGACTTTGCCTGTCCATCAATGATTTGTTTTTAAAATTCTCATTTTGTGCTCAGACGTGAGCTCTCCAACCCTTATTTCAGTTATCTCCCCCGTACTTACCAGCCTTCATGAATTCCTGTGTTCCTTCAACAAAGTCATCAGCTCTCCAGGCTCTGGTCAAAAGGCCTGACAGTTCCAGAAATGTCCCATAGGAATAATACAGCTTGTAGTCTGGAAAAGGCCCTGTGCCATTTGGAAAATATTTTCAACTCCTTTATGTTATCCCCAAGTGCATTTGCTTCAGGTGGATTGCAAATTTGCCTGAGGAAAGTCTGGAGTAGGCTCTCAACAAGGACATTGTCATGCTCTTTCAACATTTGGCAAATTTCACTACACCAAGAAAGACTTATCCATTTCCTTGAATGCCCATAAATTCATAAAATCTCTAAACATTCCGATACAAGCTGACTCACTTGCAAAGCCATTTCGCCTTATTGTCCTTTTAAAATTCCTAACTACAAGCCAATCAAGAACCCTGACAAGGTTCTTTTTCCTGATCAGTGCTTCAGTAATAGGCAAGAAACCTGATAATCACCTATTGTAATAGTTACAGGACAATCATTCAATATACTTCAGAACAATTTATTTTCACATGCTATCATATAACTTTGTACACATTGTTCAATAATCAAAGGAAGTGCCACCCAAATAAGCCAATTCCAACCAGCCCCAATGAATCCAACTCTGTCTCTGACTACCTGTCACAAGATCCTTACCTCATCTTCTCCTTCTCCTAACCTGCTGTTAGCTGGTAGCATTCAATAAACATTGACTTATCTGAATTGAATTGAATTGACTTTATTGTCACGTGTACCGAGGCACAGTCTCGCGAGCAAAACAGGCAGATCACATAGTTAAGTAGCACAGATAAGTAAATAATAGGTGAACAGCGGCAAAAACAAAAACACAGGTACAGGCGAATGTGAAGAGTTTTTGAGTCCATTCGGTATTTCAACAGCATTAGGGTAGAAACTGTTTCAAAACTTGCTGATGTACCTTCTCCCTGATGGTAAAGATTGTATAAAAACATTGCCAGGGTGGGATGGATCTTTGAGAATACTGGCGGCCTTTCCTTGACAGCGGGCTTGATAGATGGATTCTATAGATTGCAGGTTGGCCTTTGTGATTGTCCAGGCCGAGTTCACCACTCTCCGTAACTGTCTCCGATCTTGAATGGTACAGTTGCCATACCAGGTAGTGATACATCCAGACAGATTGCTCTTGATGGCGCATCTATAAAGGTTGGCAAGGGTATTCGCCATCATGCCAAATTTCTTGCAAGAGACTCTTCCAGTTAGATCAGAAGTGGTAATGTACCACCACATTAGACCAAGCGTATTTTCCTACACTTAAGGAGGATGGTGGCAGCAACATTCATCATGAGCATCAGTTCACAAAATGTAGTGAGCTGACATGTCTGTACAACGTTATAGTTATAGAGTCATATGATGCTGAAGAGTCCCTGCAGCCCATCAAGTCTGCGCTGACCTATCTACATTAACTTTCCAGCACTTGGCCTATAGCCTTGAATTTCAAGTGCTCATCCACATGCATTTTTAGACTGTGGGGTTTCCCTCCTCAACTATCCCCCCAGGCAGTACATTCCAGTTTCCCACCACCCTCTGGGTAAAAGACAAATTTCTCAAATCCCCTATAAACCTATTGCCCTTCATGATGCCCCCAAAATGATGCCCCCTCATTATTCACCCTCCTACTAAGAGAACAGCTACTTCCTGTCCCCCCATGTCCCTCATAACCTTTACACACCTCTATCAGGTCTTCCCTCAGCCTTCTGTGCTCCAAAGAAAACAACCCAAGCCTATCCAGCCTCTCTTCATAACTAAAGTGCTCTAACCCAGGTAACATCTTGGTGAATCTCCCAGCACCCCCTCCTGTGCATTCACATCTTTCCCATAGTGCAGTGACCAGAACTGCACACAATAATCCAGCTGTGGCTAACTAACGTTTTGTCAACATAACCCCCCTGCTCTTATAATCTATGCAAGTATCCTGTATGCATAGAATCATATAATCCCTAAATTGTGGAAGAAGGCCATTCAGTCCATCCTGCTCCTCTGAAGAGCTCCTCACCCAGCCACACCCACTATCCTATCCCTGTAACCCTACAATCCTAATGGGTAATCCACCTAACCTATACATTCCCGGACACTATGGGCAATTTAGCATGGTCAATCCACCTAACCTGCACATCTTTGGACTGTGGGAGGAAATCAGAGCATCCAGAGGGAACCCATGCAGAATGCACAAACTCCACAGTCACCCGTGGGTGGAATCAAACCCAGGTCCCTGACGCTGTGAGATAGCAGTGCTAACCGCTCAGCCACTGTGCTGCCTATGTCTTCTTAGCCACCCTATTAACCTGTATTGCTGCCTCTGGTGTTATGTGGACAAGCACCCCACGATCCTTCTGTTCTTTTGAGTTTCCTAATGTCCTGCCATTGATTGTGTGCTCCCTTGTCTTATTCCTATTTCCAAAGTACATCACCTCCCACTTTTCAAGATTAAATTGCATCTGCCACTGATCTCCCCATCTCACCAAACTATCTCTATTGTCCTGTAGGCTAAGAACTTCTTCTTCATTACTAATCCCCCGTGTTCCCTTGATACTGCGCGGCTGCATGCATGCACAGCTGCTCCAACGTTTCGCGCATGGCGAACAGCATTGGCATGGCGATCAGCATTGGCATGGCAATCAGCATTGGCATGGCGATCAGCATTGGCATGGTGATCAGCATTGGCATGGTGATCAGCATTGGCATGGCGATCACAGCATTGGTCTTGGAGTCCCATGAAGCCAGTAACAGAATTAGAGGGAACACTGTTAACCACCCAGCCAATCATTAAGTCACACACAAACTCACTTATCATCCCCTCCACATTCTCATCAATATTGTTTTAGTCTGTCCAGATTTCACATTGTCCTTTTTTTTATAACCATTTCCTTTTGACAGGATCATTTTCCCTCACTTCCATCATTTGCCTTTGCCCTTCAAACCCAGGAAGCAGACTTTTCTCTTGTTGCTGTTATCTGCAATAGATGAATCCTCCTATTTACTGGTGCTAAAGACTGCTATCATAACAGGTCTGCCAGACACCCACAAAAAAATCTCCACACTCATTAGTATGTTGCCTCCAGATGAAAAACAGAACATAAAGAAGTTAGAATGAAATCCAACTTCTGGGATAATAAAAAGGAAATTGCAAGACATATAGAAGACAGCTGGAGCAAAGTGTATTGGTGGTACTGAACAGTCAACAAACTATTCAAAGAAAATTGTCAGAAAGCTTTTCAGCTCAGGCTTGGTTTCATATAATCATCACTTCCTAACTTTAATTAGAACATAATTTATACATGATTAGAATAACGTATCTTGACTAAAATATCCTTAAAGTGCACTTAATTTTTGGTTCCCTTGATTATTTATGAGTTGAGTGTTTGGAAATGTTTATTTTAATTCATTCATGGATGAGTGCGTCAATGGCTGGGCCAGCATAAACTGCCTATCTCTAGTTGCCCTTGAGAAGAGGAACCATTGCAGTACATGTGCTTTAGGTAGCTGTTGGGAGGAGGAGTAATTCCAGGATTTTGATCCAGTGACAGTGAAGAAACATCAATATGTTTCCAAGTCAGGGTGGTGAACAGCTTGGAGGGGAACTTGCAGGTGATGTTGTTTCTATGTATCTGCTGCTCTTGTCCTTCCAGTTGACAATGGCCCTGGGTTTGAAAGATGCTGTCCAAAAAACCTTGGCAAATGTCTGCTTTGCATCTTGTATTTTGTACATACTGTTACTACTGAGCATCTATGGTGGAGGGACTGAGTGATTGTGGATATGGTGCCAATTAAACGGGTTGCTTTATCCTGGATAGTGTCAAGCTTCTTGAGGGTTGTTGGAGCTGCATCCATCATGCCAATCGCAAATGTTCCATCACAAATCAGACTTGTGGCTTTAGACAGTGGCCAGGTTTTAAGGAGTCAGGAGGTGAATTACTCACTGCAGTATTCCTAGCCTCTGACCTGCTTTTGTAGTCATTATATTTATGTGGCGAGTCCATTTGAGTTTCTGGTCAATGGTAACCCCAAGATGTTGGTAGTAGAGGATTCAGTGATGATAATGCCATTAGGTGTTGTCAAAGGGTGACAGTTGATTCTCTATTGTTGAAAATATACATTGCCTGGCATTTGTGTGGTGTGAATATTACTTGTCACTTGTCAGCCTAAGCATGGATATCGTCCAGATCTTGTTGCATTTGAACACAGACTGCTTCAGTATCTGAGGAGCCATGAATGATACTGAACATTGTGCAATCACTCGTGAACATCCCACTTATAAGCATATTTTGGAGGACAGATCATTGGTCAAATATCTGAAGACGGTTACGCCTAAGACACCACTCTGCGGGAACTCCTGCAGAATTGTTCTGGCGCTGAAATGATTGACCTTCAACAACCACAACTGTCTTCCTATGTGCTAGCTATGACTCCAACCCAATCCTGATTCTAATTGACTCCAGCTTTGCTCAGGACCCTCAAAACTGTGCTCAGTCCATATGCAGTCTTGACACCAAGCAGTCACTTCCACCTCACCTTTGTGATTCAGCCCTTTGTTCATGTTTGAACCAAGGTTGCAATAAAGTCAGGGAGCTGACTGACCCTGGAAGAACCAAACTGAGCATTAGTGAGCAGGTTAAAAGCAAGTGTTGTTTGATAGCGCAGTTAATATCACCTCCATGATGATCAAGCAGCAACCGATGGGGCAGCAATTGGTCCAGTTGGATTTGTCCTGCTTTTTACGTGCTGGATATAGCTGGGCAATTTCCATTTTATGCCAGTGTTACAGCTGTACTGCGACACTTGGTTAGGGGTATGGCAAATAACCAATAAACCAAAGCAATCATTTCCGACCTATGGACATGTTTCTCATATTGTGCATGTTCTTCTTGCTGTGAATAAATGCTAATGTGTTTTGAGTTTTGGTTTGTAATGATTTTTCTAAGCAGCCATCCTTAAAGACCTTCTCACTATCATCATTAAATGCGGAGTTTGTAATGCAGGTCACTTCCTTGAATGGTCTACTCCTAAGATTTCATCAGATTCGGTTCACATTCCAACTGAAAATTATGTTCATTATTTAATCTATAAGTGAAGAATGTATGACTTGTGATAGATGGTTATGACCAATCTCATAAACATGTTTATGAGATATTCCTGCCAATGAAGATTAATTTATTAGAATTATCAAATATTTTCAACTGTAAGAAATATAATTTGTTCACATGATCATAGGACCAAAATAGGTTATGTTGTGTACTTGGCTAATCTGAAAAATGATTCTCCATTATACCCCCTTCTGTCAATGGCTCTATAATTCTCCCCAAATCTTTTCAATACTATAGATACAGAAAATAAACACAGGGCCAAATATTACACAAAATCATCTAAATGTCATTTTCATGGATGGTTTCTCTCCATGATGTCTAGCTTTATCAACCCAAAGTCCATCTTCCGCAGCTACACTGGCACCACCCCCCACCTTTTCCTCCGCTACATCGGTGCTGCCTCATGCTCCCACGAGGAGGTTGAACAGTTCATCCACTTTACCAACACCTTCCACCCCGACCTCAAATTCACCTGGACCGTCTCAGACTCCTCCCTCCCCTTCCTCGACCTTTCCATTTCTATCTCGGGTGACCGAATCGACACGGACATTTACTATAAACCGACCGACTCCCACAGCTACCTAGACTACACCTCCTCCCACCCTGTAAAAACGCCATCCCATATTCCCAATTCCTTCGTCTCCGCCGCATCTGCTCCCAGGAGGACCAGTTCCAAAACCGTACAACCCAGATGGCCTCCTTCTTCAAGGACCGCAATTTCCCGCCAGACGTAGTCAACGATGCCCTCCACCGCATCTCTTCCACTTCCCGCTCCTCCGCCCTTGAGCCCTGCCCCTCCAACCGCCACCAGGACAGAACCCCACTGGTCCTCACCTACCACCCCACCATCTTCCATGTACAATGTATCATCCGCCGTCATTTCCGCCACCTCCAAACGGACCCCACCACCAGGGATATATTTCCCTCCCCTCCCCTATCAGCGTTCCGAAAAGACCACTCCCTCCGTGACTACCTCGATAGGTCCACACCCCCCACCAACCCCAACCTCCACTCCCGGCACCTTCCCCTGCAACCGCAAGAAATGCAAAACTTGCGCCCACACCTCCCCGCTTACTTCCCTCCAAGGCCCCAAGGGACACTTCCATATCCGCCACAAATTGACCTGCACCTCCACACATGTCATCTATTGCATCCGCTGCACCCGATGTGGCTCCTCTATATTGGGGAGACAGGCCGCCTACTTGCGGAACGTTTCAGAGAACACCTCTGGGACACCCGGACCAACCAACCCAACCACCCCGTAGCCCAACACTTTAACTCCCCCTCCCACTCCACCAAGGACATGCAGGTCCTTGGACTCCTCCATCGCCAGACCATGGCAACACGACGGTTGGAGGAAGAGCGCCTCATCTTCTGCCTGGGAACCCTCCAACCACAAGGGATGAACTCAGATTTCTCCAGTTTCCTCATTTCCCCTCCCCCCACCTTGTCTCAGTCAAATCCCTCAAACTCAGCACCGCCTTCCTAACCTGCAATCTTCTTCCTGACCTCTCTGCTCCCACCCCACTCCGGCCTATCACCCTCACCTTGACCTCCCTCCCTCGCAATTCCAACGCCCCTCCCCCAAGTCCCTCCTCCCTACCTTTTATCTTAGCCTGCTGGACACACTTTCCTCATTCCTGAAGAAGGGCTTATGCCCGAAACGTCGATTCTCCTGTTCCTTGGATGCTGCCTGACCTGCTGTGCTTTTCCAGCAACACATTTTCAGCTTTGATCTCCAGCATCTGCAGTCCTCACTTTCTCCTCACATTATTAATGAGGTACCATGTCGCTATGTCAGCACACTCATCCAATGCCAACTCAATGCTCCAAATCACCATAGGTGGAAGTAACTGTCAAAGCCGGGATATCCTGGACCATATTTAAAAGGTCCTTGTGCACCCAATCAAACACTGGCATTGGGAGCTGCCCTGCATAATTTGATTTACTTGATCTGGACATTAGGGGAAAATTGGTGCCCCACTTAATAGACAGGGAGAATCCTGGAGATCCTGGTGGCTGGGGTAGTGCAGAAGAAGGATCTATGTTTCCCTAGGACTGGCAGATGAGGCCTTGATACCAGAATCTGTAGCTGTAAAATTACGTTCTGCATTCTGTTCTATGAACCTGGAGTACCTGTGTTAGGTATGGTTCACCTGGTTAGCATGTAAGACAATATTTTTCACTGTATCTCAATACATATGATAATAATAAATCAAATCAAATCAAATCTTAGTACAATATTGTCATCCAGGTCAGTGCAGCCTCAACCAGCCAGAGGAAAGCTTAGCAGTGCCACAGAAGGTCAATGACCTTCTCCTCTCCATCAGTGTAAGTATCACCATCGGCTGCTTCACACTCACTATCTCTGCTCCAGCCCCCCCACCTTCCACCAAGCCTCATGCTCTACTACTCTCACTATTGCATGCAATATCCACCCTCCACCCATGCAACCCTGAAAACCATTAACATTGCATTCCCTCTGTGCTGCCTACTCACTCACTTGAGATACCACTTTTCCCCTGCCTGCATGAGTAGTAACTATTGTGCTATCCATTTCATCACATTCAATCCCTTTCTGCATCTCTTTATGAATCTGCTGTCCCTGCACTTGCTTTTCACAGAGTGTCTATTTCCGCTTTCTCTCCCTCTCTCTTTCAGACACATAGGTTTATCATTGTTCTCACTCAGTTAGGTGCTGGTCACTGTCTCAGTGTTCTCCCTCCCACAACTTGGCTGATTTGGAGGACCCATGACTCTTGAATTCTCTTCGCAGAGGCATTATTCCCTGATACCTCAGGCCCATAACAGCATCAGAGGGGGATCTGTAAACTCATGTACGTCCATCGTGGAAGGCATCTGCACTGTTGAAATGTGTACTTTCTTCCTTGTGGCAGCCTGGATTTCAGTGCTAGGTAAAATGCTGCTAACGGTGGGGCGGGGGGAATAGTCTCTTTTTTGGAATCTGTGTTATGATGCTATTACCAGGCAGTTTCCTCTCCTCTCCTTGACTGTGTTTTAAAACTGTGGCTGTTTGGTCTGGCCCCTCGTTGATCGGGCTGGGTTTTTCAGTCACTTCTGGATTGTTTGACTGGTGAAATTGAATTTTTCCCATTCTCAGTAATATTATTGAAAGGTTGCTGCTCACTCAGCAATATCTCTTGTCACTGGCACTGACTGCTCTGCTGTCCAAACAATTTCGGTGAAAGAATCCTGAGTGAGCATAATGAGATGGTGCTGCTCTTTCTTGTTCTTGAAATTTTATTCCTCTCGCAAACTTTGCTGAATTTTCTCTCTGATCTGTCTTCACTAATGACAGGAGTGTTTTTCCAGACCTGACAGTCCTGTGTAACCACAGATTTCACAATGGGTTATGAAATCCGCAGTCTCTTTTGAGATCTCTGGCCTACAGTCCACCGACTGAGCTCTGGCTGTACTTCTGACAGTGCTTAAATGTCCCCAGATATTCTTTCCAATACATCAGCCTGCTGAAGAGAATCTGGATAACTAGTCTTCTGTTGTGCGCTAGTAAATCAGCTACAATTGTGAAATGCTGTTAGTGCTCTAAGTATGTATGCTCAGCCAATTTGCTGGATGTTTGGTCTGGCCTTCCTCCAACACATTCTTGGCCATTCTTTCATTCTTATCGAATTTGGTTGAGGCTGCTTTGGCTTCTTGACCAATAGTTCTTTTTGGCCAAAATAAATGTTTCTTTTATACTATTATAGATAATCTCAACAGATTCATTTTTCTTTTGAGATTTGTGATGGGTCTAGGAGGCTCAGTGAAATTTCTTACCGGTTGCTTCCTGACCAGTAGGTTTGACTGTTTCATGAGCAATTATCCTCTTGGAACTAATGGAACATTTTTGGGCTTTGGAGGATACTGAGGCCCAATCAAGCATGCTAGCTCAAAAGTGACACGAGTTCACTGCGAGTTGTGTAAACAGTTTTAACTGTCTTAAGCTTACTCTGTAGTAATGTAACTTGTAGTTTTACTGTGTTCTTGACTGTTATTCCACAGATGCCACATAGTCCTCATTTCTATCAGCCATGACATTTTCAGCCACGGCAACTGGTCTGATCGAATTTTGACCTCGGCACAGAGTAAAGCTTGATTTAACAGGATGTCCACTGACTTTTAAACAATTTCTGTGAAACATTAGTTGTTGGGATTACAGCTTTCCCCTTTGAATGCCTCGGCTATCGGTTCTAAAGAAGATAGCTTGACATTATTGAATTAATTTCATGGTAACCTCTTCCTATTCTACAGCTCTACATTCATGTCCTACCTCTCCACTTGGTATTTAATTCTGAGATATTACTGTATCTTCAGAGTTGTTTCTCCAAGGTGTCTAATCTTGTGTTCTGTATGGACCATCGCTGACCTCGGCGCTTTGAGGAAATATTATGCATTTTTCCATTTCTTGTAAATTTTTGTTTTATACTGCTCCTGAAGCATTTTGAGATGTTTTATTAAAGGCACTGTTGTCATTCTTGTGTTTTGTTCTAACATCCTAACATCTTGCCCATGTGTGTCACGTTCACAGAAGTTTTTTAAATCCATTGTGGTTATTTGCTATCCAATCAGTCTACTCTTAATCATTAGCAAAGTGATGCAAGATGGCAGTGACATTACTATCAAATAGCACTCATTCATTAATAACCTGCTCTATTTGGTTTCTGTCAGAAACTTTTAGGCTCCAGAGGTCTATACAATATTTAGCTAACATGGACAAATCAGCAGAATTCATGAGCTGAGAATGACTGACCTTAATATTGAGGTAGCATTTGTCCAAATGTGGCCTCAAGGGGCCCGAGTAAAATTGAAGTCAATGGAAATGAGGAAGAAAACTCTGCACTGATTAGCATCAGCTGTAGCACCAAGTAAGATGGTTGTGGCTTTTGGAGGCTAAACATCTTAGTCTCAGGATATTTCTGCAGGAGTTCTTTAGTATAATGGCCTAGGTGCAACCACCTTCGGCTGTTTTATCAATGACCTTCCTTCCATCATAATATCAGAGGTGGGGATGCTCAGTGACAATTGCATGGTTTTCAGTGTCATTCATGTTTCCTCGGATACTGAAGATGATCATACCTGTCTATGTCAAGGTCTGGACAAAGTTCAATCTTGGGCTGATGAGTGACAGGTAATCATCATGCCATGCAGACTTTTCATCTGAGAGAGAATCTAAACATCTCATCCTGACATTCAACTACAATGTTCTATCGCCCACCATCAGCGTCACATATTTCTGTGGGCCAGAAATCAGCTAACCATGTAAATACTGTGGCTATGACAGTAGTCAGAAGATGGAAATTTTATGGCAAGTAACCTATCTTCTGATTCCCAAGGCCACTCACCATCTACAATGCACAAGTCAGAATGTAATGAAATATTTCCTATTTGATGGATCAGTGTAATTCCATCAATTTTCAAGAAAGCTCCCATCGTGCCAGGCACAACAGCCTGTTTGATCAGCATCTCATCCACCCCATTAAGCATTCACTGTCTTCACCACCAGAGCACGATGACTGCAGTGTCTACCATCTGTACTATTGTAAAAACTCCCTCAGATTTCTTTGAAAACATCGCATAACTTCAAAAGTTCGACTGCCTAGAACGACATGGATTGTTGGTTTATGGAAACACCAACACTTACAATTTATCCTCCAAACCACACACTACATTACTGTTCCTTCATCATCAGTGGGTCAAAACCATGGAATACTCCCCACACCCCCACCTTAACTGACAACACTGTGGAAATATCCCCACCACACAGACTACAATGGTTCAAGAAAACAGCCCACCACCATCTTCTTAATTAAGACTAACAATAAATGTCAGCATTGCTAATGTGGGTCACATCTCGTATTATGAATTAAAATAATTATTGTGATGAATGCATTGATGGCGACACCATCAGAAATCAATCCTGTCACTGTGGATTTGCCTACATTTCATTTTGGAAAAACCAATATTATAATATAAAGAATATATACTAGGTAGTTTATTAAATACCCAACAGTTTCATGAATTATCATAATAATGAAGTGTCATACACAGCACTAAGACTCCAGGAAATTCCATGTCCTTCACTTTAAGTTTTTAGAATGTGAAGGCAACTATAAAACCATCAAAACAAGGTCAAAGTGGATGGGAATTGAAACAACGAACCGGATTAACCAGTGACCATGGTGAATTTTGTTGTAAAACTATACCTTAATATTAAGTACTCAGTTACTCATTGATTTTCCCAGGTCGAAAGTGGCCATATAATTTTATGATAGCTCCATCACCAGCTGATATGTATTTATGAGTTATCCTTGTGATACTATAATTGATTTTTATTCTCAGTCACAAAGGTAAAGGTGCAATTAATCAACACTTTATTTGATTTTATACTTAAATTATATGAAGTTATTTTTGCTTACTCTCTCAGGCTATGGGTGCATTGGCAAGGCTAGCATTTATTACCATCCATAATTATCTTGGGATAGGCCCTTGAGACATTGCAGTCCACATAGTGAACAAGCTCCCACAAAGCTATTGATAAATGTTTCAGGATCTTGTCCCACCAACAATGAAAGAACAGTGATACAAAAAATAAACTACTGCAGATGCTGGAAATCTGAAATAAAAAGAGAAACTGTTGGAAATACTCCAACGTAAAGCTCAAAATACCCATGGCGGCACTTGGTGAATTCAGGCCAAAATTGGCAAATTGCCCATGAAAATACAACTATAGGCAGGCTAACCTGAGTAAAGTCAACACTTCCCCCTCAACTCCCCTGTAACTGGAACAGTCAGCATTTGAGAGGAGCTGTTGATCCAATCACTGGTAGGTTCTGTGTCTTGTGGTCAATGTAAACTCTAGCAAGAAGTAGCCAGTGGCTGAAATAGCAGTAAGAACAGTGCAATGAGAGAGTCTGTTGAAGCCAGAGCGGTGCTAGAACAAATGCAGTCTGAGGTTGGAGGAAGTGGAGCCAGAGTTTGAGCAGCAGCATGTCAGGCTGGTGAGACTGAAACCTGGGGAGTAAGGCTGGGGCTTGGGGGCAAGGGGAGTCTGCAAACAGGGGAGAGGAGCAGCAAAGACGTGAGCAGGATTGCAAAGGTAGACTGCAGTTTAAACATTTAAAAAAAGGAATTGTGTATTAAAAAAAGGAATGCCGCCATGGGTATTTTGAGCTTTACGTTGGAGTATTTCCAACAGTTTCTCTTTTTATTTCAGATTGATGTTTATTACTGTTTATAATAAACATCAATTAGAATTAGCACTGGAATTAGATTTTATTGTCATGTGTACTCAAGTATAGGAATACACAAGTACAGGGAAAAGTGTACAAAGTCGCCATGCTCTGGCACCATCTTGGTTATAAAGCCAGAGTTAAAAAAAACAAAAAAACTTTTAAAAAGGGCCAAAAGGTAATAAAACATCTAAAGTCGTATCTCTATAAAGATGTTTGGAATGCTCAGCCACCAATGCAGGCAGCTGGGTCTAGCCATGGCCTGGAGTCTAGGTCAACCTGCAAAACTCACATCGATTGCTGGGAGGAGCCTGCATGGATTTCTGGTAAAACCTTTGACAAGGTTCCACATGGTGGACTAATTAGTAAAGTTATATCACATGGGATTCAAGGAGAGTTTGGTAATGGATTCAAAATTGACTTGACAGTAGGAGACAGAAGATGGTGATGGAGGGCTGTTTCTTGGACTGGAGTCCTGTAACCAGCAGGGATCTGTACTGGGTCCACTTTTGTTTGTCATTTACATAAACGATTTGGATGAGAATTTAGGAGGCATGTTTAGTAAGTTTGCAGATGACACCAAAATTAGTGATATAGTGGACAATGACGAAGGTTCTACACTTATGTGAGGAACAAAAGGATGGCCAGAGTGAAGGTAGGGCTAGCCATAGAATGCTTCATCTTCCACCTCGGAACACTTCAACCCCAGGGCATCAATGTGGACTTTACCAGTTTCCTCATTTCCCCTCCGCCCACCTTACCCCAGTTCCAACCTTCCAGCTCAGCACTGTCCGCATGACCTGTCCTATCTGCCTATCTTCCTTTCCACCTATCCACTCCACTCTCCTCTCTGACCCATCACCTTCATCTCCACCCCCATTCACCCATTGTACTCTTTGCTACCTTCCCCCACCCTCCTCTCTGACCTATAACCTCCATCCCCACCCCCATTCACCTATTGTACTCTATGCTACTTTCCACCCACGCCCATTCCCCTCTCATTTATCTCTCCACCCTGCAGGCTCCCTGCCTCTATTCCTGATGAAGGGCTTTTGCCCGAAACGTCGATTTTCCTGTGCCTTGGATGCTGCCTGACCTGCTGTGCTTTTCCAGCACCACTCTAATCCAGACCCTGGTCAGGGATAGTGGAGGGAACTTGCACCTGGAGTTGGATGAGGTGGAGAGGTCCTTAATGAATACTATGCTTCAGTAGTCACTACTGAGCAGGATCTTGTCGTTTGTGAGGACAGTGTGAAACAGCCTGATACACTCAAACAGGTTGATGTTCTGAAGGAAGATGTGCTGGAAATTTTGAGAAATATTCCCTGGGGTGGGTGAGTCCAGAACTAGAGGGCATAGGTTTAGGGTGAGAAGGGAAAGATATAAAAGAGACCTAAGGGGAAACTTTTTCACTCAGAGGGTGGTACGTATATGGGATGAGCTGCCAGAAGAAGTAGTGGAGGCTAGTATAACTGCAACATTTAAAAGGCATTTGGAAGGGTATATGAATAGGAAGGGTTTGGAGGGATATGGGCCAGGTGCTGGCAGGTGCGACTGGATTGGGTTGGGATATCTGGTCGGCATGGATGGGTTAGACCGAAGGGTCTGTTTCCATGCTGTACATCTCTATGACTCTATGGCTGTATGAGGATAGATAAGTCCTCTGGGCCAGACGGGATATACCCAAGGTTACTATGGGAAGCAAGGGAAGCAATGATCTTTGCGTCCTCACTGTCCACTGGAGTAGTACCAGATGATTGGAGGCTGGTAAATGCTATTCCCTTGTTCAAAAAGGGAATAGGGATAATCCTGTGAATTACAGACCAGTCAGTCTTACATCGGTGGTGGGCAAATTATTGTAGAGGATTCTGACAGACAGGATTTATGATTATTTGGAAAGGCATAGCTTGATTCGAGATAGTTAGCATGGCTTTGTGAGGGACAGATCATGCCTCACGAGCCTTATTGAATTATTTGAGGATGTGACAAAATACATTGTTGAAGGTAGAGCAGTGAACGTGGTGTACATGAATTTTAGCAAGGTGTTTGATAATTTTCCACATGGTAGGCTCATTCAGAAAGTAAGGAGGAGGCATGGGATACAAGAAATTTGTTTATCTGGATACAGAATTGGCTGGCGCATGGAAGTTAAGCTTGGTGACCAGTAGTGTTCCACGGGGATCTGTTCTGGGACCTCTGCTCCTCGTGATTTTCATAAATGACTTGGATGAGGAAGTGGAAGGGTAGGTTAGTAAGTTTTCTGATAACATGAAGATTGGTGGAGTGGTGGGTAGAGTGGAGGGCTGTTGTAGATTGCAACGGGACATTGACACAATGCAGAACTGGGCTGATAAGTGGCAAATGGATTTCAACCTAGAAAAGTGTGAAATGATTCATTTTAGAAGGTCAAATTTGAATGCAGATAACAGGGTTAAAGGCAGGATTCTTGGCAGTGTGGAGGAATAGAGAGATCTTGGAATCCACATCCATAGATCCCTAAAAGTTGCCACCCCAGTTGATAGGGTTGTTAAGAAGGCGTATGGTGTGTTGGCTTTCATTAGCAGGGGGATTGAGTTTAGGAACTGCAAGGTTATGCTGCAGTTCTATGAAGCCATGGTTAGACCACACTTGGAATATGGTGTTCAGTTCTGGTCGCCTCATTATAGGAAGGATGTGGAAGCTTTAGAGAGGGTGAAGCAGAGATTTACCAGGATACTGCCTGGACTGGAGGGCATGTCTTATGAAGAAAGGTTGAGGGAGCTAGGGCTTTCCTCATTGGAGTGAAGAATGACGAGAAGTGACTTGATAGAGGTGTACAAGATGATAAGAGCCATAGATAGAGTGGATAGCCAGAGACTTTTCCCATGGTGGAAATGGCTATCATGAGGGGGCATAATTGGAGGAAGGTTAAGGGGAGATGTCAGAGGTAGGTTCTTTATACAGAGAGTGGTTGGTGCTTGGAATACACCTCCAGCAGTGGTAGTAGAGTCAGACACATTAAGGATATTTAAGCAACTCTTGGCTAGGTGCATAGATAAGCGAAATGAAGGGTATGTAGGTTAATTTCATCTTAGAGTAGGATAAAAGATTGGTACAACATCGAGGACTGAAGGACCTGTACTGTGCTGTACTGTTCTATGTTATCAAAGATTACAAAGGGATCTTAATCAATTAAGCCAATTGGCCGAGGAGAGGCAGATGGAGTTTAATTTGGATAAATGTGTGGTATTGCATTTTGGTAAACAAACAAGGGCAGGACTTATACAGTTAATGGCAGGATCCTAGGCAGTGTTGTCAAGCAAAGAGACCTTCAGGTTCAGGTACATAAATCTTTGAAAGTTGCGTCAAGGTAGGCAAGATGGTTAAGCACGCTTGCCTTCATTCTAAAGCCATTTGCGTACAGGAGTTGGGATGCCATGTTGAGGTTGTACAAGATGTTGGGGAGACCACATTTTGAGACCTGTGCACAGTTCCGGTTGCCCAGCTATAGGGAGGTTATTTTTAAATTGGAGTGGGTTCAAAAAAGATTTATCAGAATGTTGCTGGGACTGGAAGTTTTGAGTTATAAGGATAGGCTGGGACATTTTTCATTAGAGTGTAGGTGGTTGAAGAGTGACCTTATATAGGTTTGTAAAATCATGAAAGGCATAGCACAAGTCTTTTCCCGAGAGTGGGAAAGTTCAAAACTAGAACTCATATTTTTAAGAGGAGAAAGATTCAAAAGGGACCTGAGGGGCAAAGTTTTCACACAGAAGCTGGTTTGTATGTGGAATGAATGGCCGGAGGAAGTGGTAGATGCAGGTACAGTTACAACATTTAAAAGACATTTGGATAGGAACATGAACAGGAAAGGTTTAAAGGGATATGGACTAAATGCAGGCAAATGGGACTAGGTTAGTTTGGGAAACATTGGTCAGCATGGACGAGTTGGACTGAACAGTCTGGATCCTGTTGACTCTATGACTGCTGTGAATTACCTGATGTACATTGACCATGTAAGAGATGGCGTGCTGCGATCTCACATGTTAGCGGTAATGACATTTCCTATGTAGAAGCATGTGTCCTTCTTTTAAACGTTTGTTGTTTACTTATGCCTGTTATCTCATGCCAACTTAATTTAATAAGTGTTAGAAATTAATACTTGTGTTTTGTAGCTTTAAGTTTAATGAACTGGTGACAATTATTAAGGATATTGATGAATTCAATTAATTAGACTCCTGTGTACATTCAAATACCCCATACATCTGCACAAATAAAGAAGTTGATTTTACTATGAGATCACCTAATAAAGGAGTTAATGAGGATGCACCAATAGGTTCAAGAACAGCTTCTTCCCTGCTGTAATTAGACTGATGAATAGATTCTTTAATTTCAAAAAATGTTGATCTTGCTAATGTTAATCTTGCTTTGCGCACCTCCTGAACAGTGTAACCTATATGCCTCACTCTGTTTAAGCACCCTTTTGATCTCTGTGTCTTTGTTTGCTATGATCTGCATATAGTGCTCTCAAAACAAAGCTTTTCACTGTGCTTAGGTACATGTGGCTACAATAAATCAAATCAAATCAAATCAAATCAAATCAAATCAAATCAAATCAAGACTGAAACAGGAATTCCTGAAAACCAAAAACGCAGCCACAAAAATCAAAGAAGCATTGAGTAAATCTCTGGAGGAGCCTCTTGAAAATAAATTATTTTGACACCCTGCTCAGTAGATCTGACAGATTCTGTAATAATTCAAACAGGATTGATGAGCCAGATTTTCTCAATGACCAGACAGGCACTGTGCCAACATAGATAGAAATTTGACAAGGGGACACTGCAGAACATCCATTGTCGCACTCTTGTAAGGAATTGCTCAGAAAACTGAATTTACCATTGCACAATCCCTGCGTGTCTGGAACTCCCTGCAAATCTTCACTTAAGTTGGACACTTCAGATGGTTCTGATGAAATTAAATGAAATAGATACTCGGGAAGAGATCATTTTAACTCTTGTGATGACTTCAGGAAAATGGAGCTTGATTTCCAGCATGCTGTTGCAAAGAGGCATAACAAATTATCTAGTTGACCATATACTTACCTCACACAACCCCAACTCTACCTCCCAAAAACCCCTTACACCCACAGACCCACATATGATCTTATTCTCTATCTCACTCATCATTTGAGAAGTTCTGGTTTCATTTATCCAATCTTTTCCTCTTGTGGGAAAGTACCTCAACTGTATGTCATCTACTACCTCTCCAAAGGTAGCCCTTTGTTCCATTACAGTGTTTTTCTTGCCAAACTGTGAATCCAGTTTATTGGATTAGTGGAACCAACCAGACCCATTCTCACTTCACTGTAATTGGTTCTCCCCAAAATAATTATTTTGACTCCAGATTGCTCCTTGTCTTTTCTCATAGCTAACACAAAGTTTATAATGCTATGATCACTTTACCTACCTCATAGTAAATAGTAAAATAAATTGAACACCAATTTGCTATACACGGTCCATAACCCATTGAAATTCCTAGAGAAGTGCAAAACAGTCAATGCCAGATTGTTGCGTGGAGTAATTGTAGAGACATTGGGCATAATATTCAACAATGCCTCCTTTCTCATTATGATAGGAATACTAATCTAGTAAATTTGCCTGAATACACTTTATAAACTCTTCCCGCATATCATATCAGTTTCTTGCTGCATTCTGAGAATCTACACATGGGACAAGGCATCAGCAATGACATTGTTCTTTCCTGTAATGTGAGTGATTTTTTTTTCAGGTGAACAGACGACAAGGACATACTCCACGCAACAATCTGGCATTGACTGTTTTGCACTTCTCTAGGAATTTCAATGGGTTATGGACCGTGTATAGCAGATTGGTGTTCAATTTATTTTTAGATAAGCCTCTTGACACTTTCCTGTCCAGATCACATCTGCTGTGATTTTCTCTCTGTTGCTGAAAATAACCAGGTCATCCAGGTATACTAGAAAATTGCTGAGCCAGCTATTACCTGCTTTATCAGTGCCTGAAAAATTGTTGGGGTATTGTTATGGCCAAAAGACATGATCTTACTCTGACATAGACCTTCCTGGTTGACAAAGCCTGAGGTTGCTCTCAATCTAGGGAGGTCTTGGGGACTTACCATTCTGCACTTAAATGGTCAGTTTGTTGGAGTGGGCTAAATGGCCCATCATATTTGTGTACTCCTCAAAGCATAGATTTGGGATTAAACCTCGGCTGTATTTATTGTATTTATCCATCATGTGTAAATGAGAGCTGGTTTCCAGACCAGCACATGCAGGGATCTCCACCTGCTCTAGCTAGAGTCAATGACTTTGTTATCCAGCAAGGGCTGGATATCCTATCTGACCTGTGCCATTTTTCAGGCCTTAGCTAGTGGGGCTTTTGATTTACTGATGGAGATTCAACCAAGTACATGCCATGGACTCTTTCTGGGGTACAATCTGACTGATTTATTTAAATTACCTGAGCAGACTGGGGACATGCTCCCCACTGAACTTTGTTATCAGCAACACTTGAATTGCCTTTTGGATGGTTTTAGAGATCTTGCTTCCAGTGTAATGATTTCTCTAATTCAGCTACAGCAGGGAAGGCCTGGTCCCAGTTCTGGCCTATGTCCTTTGGACAAGCTGATTCACATTGGTTGGCTACTTTCATTGCATTACAATGTGGCTGTTGGACTAGATGAGGCCTCTCCTTATTAGGTTACTTGTACAGGAACTGCCCTGGTCCCTACTATAATCAGCAAGGAAGATATTTTCCAATTCAATTTGTGGCTCACTCCTTCATATCTTTTGATAGCTTCTTTCTTGACCCCTGATAATTTCCTGGCCTGATTTCAATCTCTTTAAAACCAGCTACCTTCCCCTGAGCCACTTGACGGGTAATCTTACACCTTGCAGGGTCTTTGATATTTTTCCAGCCTTCTGCAACCCTATACAGCTTTGCTGAAATGGTTAGACTTCTCTGGTCTGTTTGCTGGGGTCTATTCTTACTTCTTTTTGACTCCAAAGGCTCTTATTTGGACCTCTGAGTTCTAGGTTTTTTAAAAAAATTATCCCTACTAACTTAATTAAATCTTTTCTGGCCTTTTTAATTCCTGCAAGTCTTATCTGATCCCTGTTGTATTCTGACATAGTCTCCTTAACCTCCTATGGCTTTCACTTCATTTTTCCCATATCCACGGACTTTTTCATTCCTTCAAGCATGTTCAAGACCTCTTCAGCCCTTGTGAGCTGAACAGAATCTTTCTGGCTCCTTTCTGCTTTCCAGGCTCCTTAGACTGTTCTCGAAACTCTGGTCATATGTCTGGGACCCTACAAAGTCATTTCCCAGTCATACAGTTAAGTTCCTCTGTCTCATTTGTACCTCAGATTTCATCTCCAGCATCTTTCCAGCAGCCCATTTGCGCTCTTCTGTCTTCTGAAACTCTGGCCTTTTTTCTAGTTTTACCAAATATCTTTGACTGTCACAATCCTTCTGGGCCTGCATGGTAACATCAGCCACACCAGGACAAGAACCCAGGTTATTAGTAACACTCGGCATCGCAAATCAGCCATCCAGCCGACTAAGTAACCAACTAGAGTGTATGACACTCAGGTTAAACTCACTACCAGTTGTCTCTGTCTCATGAGAGGGCAGCACTACAGTTTCTGGGAAACCACAACTTTGCCTTTATTCTGGGCAGAATACCCCAATCTGACTCTTCCACCTGTTATGGATATGGACTGAAGCCCAAATGCTCAAGAAACATATGGAATAACTCTGGTCATTTTGCCTCACTCAGTACTTCCACTTGCACTATAAGAGCTCAATATTTTGACTATCCTCTGCTCTGAAAGCCTAATGTTTGACTCTTCATTTTCTACACACAATTTTCTTTAATGTTAAAATTAAGACAATTTGCTGTGCTACTTTTTTTCAAAAGAGAAAGTAATTTCAGCCATTAATATTTATTTTCCTTTGGTTTTGTGTAGCATTGAATTCAAACTTGTTTCTTAGATTTGGTCTCTAGTCAAATTTTGTGAATGTTAGTCATATACAGTTTGTATTAATGGATCAATCTTAGTTCTGTTTCCCAGTTTGGGGGTGAGGAGCATATCAGCCACGATTGAATGGCAGAGCAGACTCGTTGGCCAAATAGCCTAACTCTGCTCCAATATCTTATGAATTTATACATTTCTCTTTGGGAATAATGTGAGAGAGAATTTAATTATTTTATTACTCTTCCCTTCTGTCAGTGAGCAAAAATTATTTTTTTTGTTCTGTTCTTTTTGAAATGGGTTGCAGCATGCCTTCCCCGAACCCTCTGTTTGTGAAGTCTAGGTAAATTAACAACCTGCAGCAAACAAATTGTGGTTAAAGTCAAACTAAATTTGAGCATTAATTCACGTTATATCGTCTGAGTCTAGTGTCTGCTGAAGTTTTTTGCGATTGGCTAAACTTTTAGAATCCCTTTTCCTTGTGGTTGAAAGTGCAACAAATGAAGTTATTCAATTTTTCAGGCAACTATGAGATTTCTTTTGAGAACCATGTTTTGAAGATATTGAGAATAGAGATAGGTTCAGCTTGGCTTTGAATGTGATTATAATGTTAGCTGGCCTTAGATTCCTAGCAGACTAATATTATGAAACTAGATACCTATCAGATTGAAGACTTCAGAAAATGTACAGTTAAAAACATATTTTCACTGAGCAGGAATTTTGGACATATGAAGATTCCCAGATGAATCAATTTCAATTGGCTTCTAGTTCTAGTTAGAACCACATTTCCTTTTTATTACATCAGTGGTGAGTTGTTGGCACCACTTCAGGCATAATGATTTTGAATAGTTCGCCTTTGGACAGAACTGGCCGCAAAGCTATTTTGCATGTGGTGTTTTTGTGTTGTGGACAGCGAGGCCCAAACAATGCAGGATGGAGTATTTTGGGAGGATGATATCTTGAGTTTTATTCAGCTAACTGCTGATTATGTAATGTGACGTGTGATGACTGGCAGCCACATTTTAGCCCAACAAAGTTAATTTTTTAAAGTTTAAACAAGGGTTTTTAAAGTTTTTTTGGATAATTCATGACCCCTCTTCGTGTCCTGTGAACATAACAATACGATGTGGAGGTGCTGATGTTGGACTGGGGGTGGAAGTGATGTTATAGTCCAACAGGTTTATTTGAAATCACAAGCTTTTGGAGTGCTTCAGCTGACGAAGGGGCAACTCAGAATGCTGGCGATTTCAAATAAACCTGTTGGACTATAACAGGCGTCACTGGACCACTGACTATGTCAATATGAATTATTGATGAGGGCAATTGATTGAATTCCAAGTTCCGAGGACAATGTTGCAATGTGGGCAGTTCCATGAGGCCGTCGTCCTCTGGTTTCGTCGTCGACGTCACAACGCTTCCACTTCGTGGTGGGTGACGTCACATGTTCCAGGTTGCTACGGTGATTGCGTCACGTGTTGTGGAGGTTGCCGGGGCGATGATGTCATTGTCGGACCGTGCCGTTGCTATGCTGATGATGTCACAGATAGGGCTGATTCTCTCCCCCCCCCCCACCATTACCCTTCCCCCCCCCCCCCCCCACCACCCCCTCCTCACACAGGCAGAGCCGGCGGCCGGGCCCTCAGGTACAGTACCGGTGACCGGCACCCCAGAGCCCGCCCAGGCCTAGCCCGACTCTCATACTCACTCACACACACAGGGCCGCCAACTTTCTGACAGGATCCCGCTATTGGCGGGAAGGGGTAGGAGAAGGAACAGAACAGCGTGTTTGTTACGGGATGGGGGTGAAGATCAGAGGGAGAATCGGAGTGAACCCAGCCCCGGCAAGGGGTGGGGAAAGGAAAGGTGCCAGCCCAGCCACGAGGGTCCCACCGAGCAATGGGGGGGGGGGGGGGTGTGTGTGTGTGTGAGTGTGAGTTTGAAACCCCGATGAATGCGGGGATGCGATGGGGAGGGGGAGGGTGAGGGTCCTGGAGTTAGGGAGACCCCGGGGAGAGAGTGATGAGAGGGCCCCGGTGTTAGAGTGTCCCAGGGAGCGGGGCAGGGCCCCGGTCCCGGTTCGAAGCGAGCGCCCTAGTTAGTGTCCAATGAGCGCGGCTCGGCGCTGGAATGGCCGGGCGGCGCGTAAACAAGCGCAGAGCCGCCTCCTCCCCCCACCCCACCCCACCCCCCCGTCTCTCTCTCCCTCTCCCCCCTCCCTCTCGGTATTTCCGCGATCTCACTCCTGCTTCTTACAGGGCAGCAAGTGCTGAGTGCCATTCACCCACTGACAAAACTTGTCCCTTTCCCCTCTCGCTCTTCAACACCACCTCCCCCCTGGGTGTTTATTCATTTCTTGCTTTTTTTTTGAGACATCATCCGGCCGCGGTTCCCATCCAACACCACAACCCCCCCCCCCCCAAAATTTTTTTTCATAAAACTCTAGCCCTCTTGTAATCACTATGGCCTCATGAAAAAAAAGGTAAGCAACGCAGTCGCCAAAAAGAAAGAAAAAAAAATGCCTCACTGAGGTATGGGGGGGGGAGGGGGGACGATGTGGTGACTGAGTGGAGCTGGCTCTTGTCTCCAGTCCCTGTAAAGTTTGTTTAGGATGCGATCATGTGTCAGGATCAAGTTGCCCCGGTAGGTAGACGCCGAGCGACCTTGCCGTAATTGTTAGTGCAGCAGCAGCCTTGAAGTTAAAGGTGCCCGGGTAGCTCTGAAATAACTAATGCGCCACACACACACTCTCTCTCTCTCACACACACACACAAAACTGTGCTGGAAACTTCTAGGGCTTTTTAAAAAAAATCTATGGAGACTGAGGGAGAGAGGGGAGTTTGGTGGAGAACAGGCTGGGGTTTGGACCCTCCTCATACATTCACCCAGCACCTCTTTCTGTCTCTTCTACCGGGTCCGGTGGAAGAGAAGCGACTTTCCCAGTTGGATTGCGGCTCCGACTCGGGAGCAGATCTGTTTTCCTCTCCCTCCCTCTCTCTCTCTCGCAGCCTGACGCAAATAGTGACGCTGGTGGCTTCCTGATGAGAGACAGACACGACACAGGGCGCTCGGTACCGCTCAGTGTTACAGTAGAAAGCGGACTTTCGCTTTCCCCTTGACTCGCTTCACGCTACATCATGCTGCTGCGCAGTTGCTTTTTTCAAAAAAATCCCAGGGAGGGAGGGAGGCAATCGGTCCATCTCCATTATTGCGAGATACAAGTGGTGAGATGAGTTTGTTTGTGGATATAAGCTGTATTCACCCCAGGGATAGAATTCGGTGCGTAGTGTGTCAGCTGATTTATTTATATATATAATATAGAGGGAGAGGGACAGCATTGCCTGGACTGTATAGTGAAATTGGAACAGCTTCATAAGTAAGTGCAGTGCGCTCCACACTAAATCCACGCACACACCTGCGCACATAATAACTACAGCACACCGAGTCAAACTGACAGGGCTCCACGTGTTCAGCTTTCACAGCGTACCCATCAATTTGCTGTTCGGCAAAGAAGGCAAGAGCGCCTCTTTGAACAGAGGATACCCGATTGGTGGCCAGCATTGCGATACGGCCTACTTTTACACAAGGCTGCATCTTCCACCCTTCGCTGCGTGACGATGCACAAGTAGCATTCATGGGAGGGCTTCATGTGCGTTGCTTGGAAGTTGTGGGGCAGTACGGGGAAAACGGCATTTTGTAACGTTTTATAATGCAGCGGATTCCGTCACTCTATGTAGGAATTTAAAGTTTCAAAGAACAGAATTATTGGTGAAATTCTTTTAGAAAAATCAGCATTGTAACACAAATAATTTTGGAAATCTAGACAAATAGTTGAAACATTTACTCTCAAACTCCCAGTTTTTTCACCAATGTGTGTGTCACATGTACCCAGTTTATGAGTAGGATTTATGGATTCCTTAAAGTAACCAAGTTTAATTTAAAGGAGAAATGCCATTGAATCAAATAATGGTTAAATTTGCGATATTTTACAAGTTTTTTTACCCTAGATGTGTAAATTTGAGATGTACAAGTTCAATGCAACAACCTGTATTGTTACCTGGTTACCAAAATGACTTGTGGTTTGATGGTTTCATGGCATGAAGCTCTGGTTTTACCATAAGTTAAGCCTGGCTGAAAATTTCCTAATGAGATAATGATATCACTTCAACTGATATTTTAATATTATTTTCAATTAATTTTGTTTCTGGTAGACCATTTATGCAAATTATTTTATTTCTACAAATGTTATTTTTAATTTGGATTGAATCTGATCCAAATTAATTAAAAATTAAACATTATTTGCAATAATCTTTCACAACGCTCGAAAACATTTACATCATTCTGGAGCATTCTTTCACTTGGATATTATTTTTGTTGGTGTCAGTAACTAAACATCTTAAACTGAAAGGTGTGTGTTTATGACAGAATGGGATTTAAATTTGCTTTGTGACGAAATAAGAGATTTGTAAATTTAAACCATACCCCTATCCCAAAACCAAAACACCAAATGCAAATTTCAGTTTGTTGATGTTAGTTACTTTGATGCAATCATGAAAGTGTACTTTTTATTTTGTGTTTTAAAATGTTCGTTGCTTCATGAACAACTTAAACTTCAAAGAAACATTTTAAATAAGTAAATTGATAGTTTTACAGCACTGCAATAGCCAATCACTGCACTGTTTTCAGCTATAATGTACAGTTAACATCTTTATCTTGTAATGCTATAGGTTTTGGACACTTTATACAATACAGAAGAAGAGAAAAGCATAACCTTGATCCTTGACTAAAGGACAATGTACTCCTGGAGAAGTTGATTTGCTTCAAATTTGTTTCAACAAATTTCTCAGACAGATGCCTGGAGCAGTGCAGCTGTGCCGAGCAGCACAGCAGGTCCTTTAAGCATAGAGCCACCTGTCAACTCTGGCCTGATTTTCCTGTTCTTTTACTATTACCTTGTTCAACAATGGCTACACAAAGGAAATACCTAGTGAGAGAATTTAATGCCTTCATCACTTGTTACATCTGCAAGGGCTATCTAATCAAGCCAACTACAGTGACTGAGTGTCTACACACTTGTAAGTAATGCTGCAAGAACCATGATTTATGTTTCAGAGTGATAGTCTGGGAGTATTGCAACAGGCTCGGTAAACAGTTCATCGTCAATTCTTGCATATGAGGAAAGAAATGAAAATACCATGTTGAAACGACTGCATTTTGGAATATTGACAGTAACAAAAAAAGTTTAAAAGAAGTTGGTGGTAGTAAGTGGAGATAATTTCTTCCAACTGTTGCTGCTTTTCTATTAATAGGAATGAACTTTAGAATTGAATGATTCTATTTCTGTCACGGTTGCTTGGTTGATGGGCTTCCACTGTATTGTACAAATTAATCTTTTTAGAATAAAAAAGTATGCTATTGGTAGTTAATGGACAGTAGGAAGTTTCCACCTCTCATCCAGCTCCTGTTTGAAGGACTTCTTGGATGTCTTTTACTTATGCTAATATTCCAAATTTTTCATTTGGTTGTATGTATTAGCTATCACTTTGGATCCTAGTCTTTAAGCAGTATTTTTGAACTGAATCCCAGTTCTATGTCTCCTCTCCCCAAGTCATCTATGTTTCCAATAACATTCCCTAATTGGGTTTCACCCCATTTGACATGTCAGTTGACCTTATCTCCTCCAGAATGTCAAGGATTAAGCATCATCCTAGATGACATACTTTTTATCCCTTGGTTTTCTTTTTACAATATCAATTCTGCCTGCTGCTGTCTCTTTCAGAATAGATATTTCAGGTGCTTCATGATCTGAACTTGTTGATCATGTTGTTCACTTTCCATTTTGACAATCAAACTCTGATCATGTTGCTACTGCTTGCCTGAATGACTAGCCAGAACACTCATTTCCTTTGAACAATGCCCATGTTATCCTCCAGATTGTTGAGGATCAATGTAATGTTACCATGGCTGTGACAGCTGATCCATTGCGGTAAGTCCTGCCTGTCCTGCTCCCCCCCCCCCCAAGGAGTCTATTGTGCCAACCTATACCTTACATCCATGTTTTCCTGAAGTTGCTATTTCTTGCTCTGATTGCCACATCTTGTCATGACCCCTATTCTTGTAACTTTCCCTCCTTTGTGCACTACCCCCCTATTCCTTTTTGGTGTCCTTCACATCCATCTTCATTGTTTACAACACTTATAAGGGATCTCCCTGCATTTCTGTTTCACAGTCATAGAATTATTACAGTATTAAAGGAGGCTGTTGGGCTCTTTATTGCTGCACCAGCTCTTTTCTGAATGAACATTAGCACCATCCCCTTATCTTTTCACATAATCCTGAATATTGTTTATGTTGAAATGATAATCTAATGCTTTTTTGAATGTCTCAGTTGAATCCTTCTCCACTGTCGTACTAGGCTGTGCATTCCAGACCCTAACTACTGACTGTGGAAAAGACTTTCTCACGGTCACATTTGCTTCCTTTGCATATTTCCTTATATCTTTGTGCACTCATTCTTAATACTTTCATGAGGAGGAATAGTTTTTCCCTATCTACTTTGTTCAGATCTGTCATGATTGTGGAAACATATTAAACCTTCTCTTATCTTTCTCTTCAATAATAATAGTCCCACCTTTGCTAATCTCCCTTCATAACTGAAGTTTCTCACCCCAAAAACATCCTTGTAAACGTGTTCTGTGTTCTTTCCAATGCTTTCACATCCTTCTAGAACTGAGATTTAACAACTGGTCTTAGATAAGTGCAGCATAACCATCTTGCTCCTTTATATCTCTATTAATAAAACTTAGGGTATTGTGTGCTCCATTAACTATTTACTGTATCTACCCTGCCACGTTTAGTGACTTAGACATACATACACCACCCAAATCTGTCTGCTGCTACATACCTTTTAAGATAGCACCCTGTATTTTGTAGTGTATCTCCATGTTCTTTCTAATAAAATGTATCACCTCCCACATCTCTGCATTGAACTTCATCTGCACACTAAGATCTCAATAATTAATGCCAACCCCTAGGTAATTGCTACAAGCCTCCTTCCAGACTGAAAAATATCTATTAACCAGTACTATTTATTTCCAATCCTTCAGTCAGTTTTGTATCTACGTTACAACTGTTTTATATATTCCACAAGCTATAACTTTTCTCTCTAGTCGGATCTGTGGTACTGTATTGAAAATCTCTTGGAAGTCCATGTACACCTTAACAGCAATGTTGTTCTTTTTAACTCTCACTGTAACTTCTTCAAAAAAGCTCTTAACAACTTAGTCAAACACAAATTTTCTTTAAATCCATACTATCTTTTTATAATTGTCATTTTTCCACATGACTATTAACTCTATTCCAAATAATTGTTTCAAGAATTTTTCCCACCACCAAAGATAAACTGATTGGACTGTAATCGCTGGTCTTATCCTTCTACTTTTCCTGAACAAAGGTGTTAAGTTTGTATTTGTTCAACCTCTGACACCATTCCTGAATCGACAGAAGATTCAAAGATTATTGCCAGTGCCTGTACAATTTCCACTCTCACTTTCTTCAACATTCTTGCATGTATCTCATCTGATTCTGGGATTGTTTGTCCCACCTTGTTCTTTTGAGGGTGTTCAGAATAACATTGAATATCTGAATGAGACAGGCAGTGAGTAATTTTGTTCGGATAACTGATTGTTTGGATAACTGATCAGGGTTCCCATGGTGGAGGCAATAGCAAGAACTGGGTCCTGTGGCGGCGGCAATAGCAGGAACAGGGTCCCCATGATGGGAGGCAACAGCAGGAGCAGGGGCCGCATGGTGGGAGGCAACAACAGGAGCAGGGGCCGCATGGTGGGAGGCAACAGCAGGAACAGGGTCCCCATGGTGGGAGGCAACAGCAGGAACAGGATCCTGCGGTGGGAGGCAATAGCAGGAACACGCTCCCGTGGAGGGAGGCAATAGTAGGATCAGGGTTCCCATGGTGAGTGGCAATAGAAGGATCAGGGTTCCTGTGGTGGGTGCCAATAGCAGGAACACGCTCCCCTGGTGGTGGCAATAGCAGGATCAGGGTCCCCGTGGTGGGAGGCAAGAGCAGGAATAGGGTCCCCATGGTGGGAGGCAACAGCAGGAACAGGGTCCCATGGTGGGAGGCAATAGCAGGAACAGGGTTCCCGTGGTAGGAGGCAACAGCAGGAACAGGGTCCCCATGGTGGGAGGCAATAGCAGGAACAGGGTCCCATGGTGGGAGGCAACAGCAGGAACAGGGTCCCCATGGTGGGAGGCAATAGCAGGATCAGGGTCCCCGTGGTGGGAGGCAATAGCAGGAACAGGGTCCCCATTTTGGGAGGCAACAGCAGGAACAGGGTCCCCATGGTGGGAGGCAATAGCAGGAACAGGGTCCCCATGGTGGGAGGCAATAGCAGGAACAGGGTCCCTGTGGTGGGAGGCAATAGCAGGAACAGGGTCCGCATGGTGGGAGGCAATAGCAGGAATAGGGTCCCTGTGGTGGGAGGCACTAGCAGGACCAGGGTCCCTGTGGTGGGAGGCAATAGCAGGAACAGGGTCCAATGGTGGTGGCAATAGCAGGAACAGGGTTCCCGTGGCAGCAGCAGTAGCAGGAACAGGGTTCCCGTGGCAGCAGCAATAGCAGGATCAGGGTTCCCATGGTGGGAGGCAACAGCAGGAACAGGGTCCCATGGTGGTGGCAATAGCAGGAACAGGGTTCCCGTGGCAGCAGCAGTAGCAGGAACAGGGTTCCCGTGGCAGCAGCAATAGCAGGAACAGGGTCCTGTGGTGGGAGGCAATAGCAGGAACAAGGTTCCCCTGGTGGTGGCAATAGCAGGAATAGGGTTCCTGGGTGGGAGGCAACAGCAGGAAGAAGGTTCCCATGGTGGGAGCATGGTGGGCGATAGCAAAAGCAGGAGCAGGGTCCCGAGGTGGGAGGCAATAGCAGGAACAGGGTCCCATGGTGGGAGGCAATAGCAGGAACAGGGTCCCATGGTGGGAGGCAATAGCAGGAACAGGGTTCACATGGTGGCAGCAATAGCAGGTACAGGGTTCCTGTGGTGGGAGGCAATAGCAGGAACAGGGTTCACATGGTGGCAGCAGTAGCAGGAACAGGGTTCACATGGTGGCAGCAATAGCAGGAACAGGGTTCCTGTGGCGGGAGGCAATAGCAGGAACAGGGTTCACATGGTGGCAGCAATAGCAGGAACAGGATTCCTGTGGTGGGAGGCAATAGCAGGAACAGAGTTCACATGGTGGCAGCAGTAGCAGGAACAGGTTTCCTGTGGTGGGAGGCAATAGCAGGAACAGGGTTCCCATGGTGGTGGCAATAGCACGAACATGGTCCCGTGGTGGTGGCAATAGCAGGATCAGGGTTCCCGTGGTGGGTGGCAATAGCAGGAACAGGGTCCCATGGTGGTGGCAATAGCAGGAACAGGGTTCCCGTGGCAGTAGCAGGAACATGGTTCCCGTGGCAGCAGCAATAGCAGGAACAGGGTCCTGTGGTTGGAGGCAATAGCAGGTACAAGGTTCCTGTGGTGGTGGCAAGAGCAGGAATAGGGTTCCTGGGTGGGAGGCAACAGCAGGAAGAAGGTTCCCGTGGCGATAGCAAAAGCAGGAGCAGGGTCCCGAGGTGGGAGGCAATAGCAGGAACAGGGTCCCATGGTGGGAGGCAATAGCAGGAACAGGGTTCACATGGTGGCAGCAATAGCAGGTACAGGGTTCCTGTGGTGGGAGGCAATAGCAGGAACAGGGTTCACATGGTGGCAGCAATAGCAGGAACAGGGTTCACATGGTGGCAGCAATAGCAGGGACAGGATTCCTGTGGTGGCGGCAATAGCAGGAACAGGGTTCCCATGGTGGCAGTAATAGCAGGAACAGGATTCCTGTGGTGGGAGGCAATAGCAGGAACAGGGTCCACATGGTGGCAGCAGTAGCAGGAACAGGTTTCCTGTGGTGGGAGGCAATAGCAGGAACAGGGTTCCCATGGTGGTGGCAATAGCACGAACAGGGTCCCGTGGTGGGTGGCAATAGCAGGATCAGGGTTCCCGTGGTGGGTGGCAATAGCAGGAACAGGGTTCCCGTGGTGGGTGGCAATAGCAGGAACATGGTTCCTGTGGTGGTGGCAATAGCAGGAACATGGTTCCTGTGGTGGTGGCAGTAGCAGGATCAGGGTTCCCGTGGTGGGTGGCAATAGCAGGAACATGGTTCCTGTGGTGGTGGCAATAGCAGGAACAGGGTTCCCGTGGTGGTGGCAATAGCAGGAACAGGGTTCACATGGTGGCAGCAATAGCAGGGACAGGATTCCTGTGGTGGCGGCAATAGCAGGAACAGGGTTCCCATGGTGGCAGCAATAGCAGGAACAGGGTTCCTGTGGCGGGAGGCAATAGCAGGAACAGGGTTCACATGGTGGCAGTAATAGCAGGAACAGGATTCCTGTGGTGGGAGGCAATAGCAGGAACAGGGTCCACATGGTGGCAGCAGTAGCAGGAACAGGTTTCCTGTGGTGGGAGGCAATAGCAGGAACAGGGTTCCCATGGTGGTGGCAATAGCACGAACAGGGTCCCGTGGTGGGTGGCAATAGCAGGATCAGGGTTCCCGTGGTGGGTGGCAATAGCAGGAACAGGGTTCCCGTGGTGGGTGGCAATAGCAGGAACATGGTTCCTGTGGTGGTGGCAATAGCAGGAACATGGTTCCTGTGGTGGTGGCAGTAGCAGGATCAGGGTTCCCGTGGTGGGTGGCAATAGCAGGAACATGGTTCCTGTGGTGGTGGCAATAGCAGGAACAGGGTTCCCGTGGTGGTGGCAATAGCAGGAACAGGGTTCACATGGTGGCAGCAATAGCAGGGACAGGATTCCTGTGGTGGCGGCAATAGCAGGAACAGGGTTCCCATGGTGGCAGCAATAGCAGGAACAGGGTTCCTGTGGCGGGAGGCAATAGCAGGAACAGGGTTCACATGGTGGCAGTAATAGCAGGAACAGGATTCCTGTGGTGGGAGGCAATAGCAGGAACAGGGTCCACATGGTGGCAGCAGTAGCAGGAACAGGTTTCCTGTGGTGGGAGGCAATAGCAGGAACAGGGTTCCCATGGTGGTGGCAATAGCACGAACAGGGTCCCGTGGTGGGTGGCAATAGCAGGATCAGGGTTCCCGTGGTGGGTGGCAATAGCAGGAACAGGGTTCCCGTGGTGGGTGGCAATAGCAGGAACATGGTTCCTGTGGTGGTGGCAATAGCAGGAACATGGTTCCTGTGGTGGTGGCAGTAGCAGGATCAGGGTTCCCGTGGTGGGTGGCAATAGCAGGAACATGGTTCCTGTGGTGGTGGCAATAGCAGGAACAGGGTTCCCGTGGTGGTGGCAATAGCAGGAACAGGGTTCACATGGTGGCAGCAATAGCAGGGACAGGATTCCTGTGGTGGCGGCAATAGCAGGAACAGGGTTCCCATGGTGGCAGCAATAGCAGGAACAGGGTTCCTGTGGCGGGAGGCAATAGCAGGAACAGGGTTCACATGGTGGCAGTAATAGCAGGAACAGGATTCCTGTGGTGGGAGGCAATAGCAGGAACAGGGTCCACATGGTGGCAGCAGTAGCAGGAACAGGTTTCCTGTGGTGGGAGGCAATAGCAGGAACAGGGTTCCCATGGTGGTGGCAATAGCACGAACAGGGTCCCGTGGTGGGTGGCAATAGCAGGATCAGGGTTCCCGTGGTGGGTGGCAATAGCAGGAACAGGGTTCCCGTGGTGGGTGGCAATAGCAGGAACATGGTTCCTGTGGTGGTGGCAATAGCAGGAACATGGTTCCTGTGGTGGTGGCAGTAGCAGGATCAGGGTTCCCGTGGTGGGTGGCAATAGCAGGAACATGGTTCCTGTGGTGGGTGCCAATAGCAGGAATAGGGTTCCTGTGGTGGGAGGCAACAGCAGGAAGAAGGTTCCCGTGGCGATAGCAAAAGCAGGAGCAGGGTCCCGAGGTGGGAGGCAATAGCAGGAACAGGGTCCCATGGTGGGAGGCAATAGCAGGAACAGGGTTCACATGGTGGGTGGCAATAGCAGGAACAGGGTTCCCGTGGTGGGTGGCAATAGCAGGAACAGGGTCCCGTGGCAAATCTGTACCTGATCCCTCCACCAGCCCAGGCTGCGTACTCTCACTGTTCTTTTATTTAAATTTAATATAATTTTTACAGGACCTTGAGGTCTCAGTCGGATAGTCCAAAATTTCTTTCCTTGCTGTTCAGATAACCAACGTTGTTCTGTATACCTCAGCGATGTCAAAACTGTCTTTGAAGGTAGCCCATTGTTTGACTACAGTTTGTCCCACCAATCTTTGGTCCATTCTGTCCAGCCACCTCTGTTCTTGCCCCATTGAAGTCAGCTCTTCCCCAGTTTATTAATCTTACTCTGGACTGTTCTTTGAACTTTTCCGTCATCATCTTAAATCTTATGATATCGTAATCACTGTCCTCTTCATAGAATCTCTAAAATGTGGAAGCAGACCATTCAACCTGTTGAATCCATACCAACTCTCTGAAGAGCGTCCCACCGAATTGCTGTCACCCTGCATTTCCCATGGCTTATCCTCCTGTCCCAGACACTACGGGGCAATTTTGCATAGCCAATCCACCTAACCTGCTCACCTTTGACTGTGGGAGGAAACCGATGCAGACACAGGGTGAGTGTGCAAATTTCACACAGATAGTCACCTGAGGCTGGAATTGAACCCAGGTCTCTGGTGCTGTGAGGCAGCAATGCTAACCACTGAGCCCCCCACCCCTAAATGTTCACTCACTGACACTTGAATTATTTAACCCATCTTGTTCCCAAGAATCCGTTCTGACCGTTTCTCCTTGTTGGATTGCACATGCACTGCTGGTAAAAGTTTTCAATCTAGGATTGCTTGTCTATCATTACGCTTTACAGTAAGAAACTTCAGAAAGTTGTGTGCACAGCCCAGACCATCATGAAAGCCTACCTCCCATCCATGGACTCCATTTACCCTTTTTGTTGCTGCAGAAAGGCTGCCAATATCATCAAGACCCCTCCCATCCCGATAATGCTCTTTTCCATCAGGCAGAAGAAATAGAAGCTTGAACACACACACCAGCAGGTTCAAGAACAGCTTCTTTCCTGCTCTTTTTAGCCGCTCTAACTTCAAAGTGTTGATCTTGCTCTGTGTGCCCCCTGTGCAGCCATAAACTTATATACCTCGCTCTGTCCAAGCACCCTATGATCTATTTGATCTTGTTTGCTGTGATCTGCCTGTACTGCTTGCAGAACAAAACTTTTCATTGTACAAGTGACTAAATCAAATCAGTAGCAGTATCCTAGTCGATATCCAGGTAGTTAAAATTCCCAAGTATAACTACTCGATGTTTGCACCTTTCTGTAATTTTCTTGCATATTGTTCCTCTACATCCTCCTCACTGGTTGATGGTCAGCAGTCGATATCGAACAATGTAATTGCATCCTTTTTTTCCTTAGTTCTACCCAAACTGACTCTATTGTTGAACTTGTGAATCATCTTTCTGCAGCACTACAATTCTTTCCTTAAACCTCCTTTATTCTTTTTCCTATCTTTTCTGAAAACCTTATAAGCAGCAATATTTAGCATTCACTACTGCCTTCTTTCATCCATCTCTGTACTTTAGTCACAGCATTATAATTCCACATGGCAAGCTGCACCAATTTGTGCATTTCCTTACATAGTGGAACCCTGATATAGACTCTGTTTCTTTCTGCAGTTCGATCTATTAAGTTACTGTTCTCTATTCTGATGCTATCTGTCTCTTAGTGTTTTGTGCATCTGGTATTATCTGATATACTCTCTTTGTTCCCATACACCTGCAGAGTTAAAGACCCCCACAACTGCATGAGCAAGGAACTCAATCCTGGTTCCAGTCAGGTGCAACCTGTCTAGCTTCTCCAGATGCCATATCCCTTGCAATCATCTCCCAGACCATCCATAACCTCATCACCTCAGGGCATCTCCCATCCACCGCCTCCAACCTCATAGTCCCACAACCCCGCACCGCCCGTTTCTACTTCCTGCCCAAAATCCACAAACCTGACTGCCCCGGCCGACCCATTGTCTCCGCCTGCTCCTGCCCCACCGAACTCATTTCTACATACCTTGACACGGTCCTGTCCCCCTTAGTCCAAGAACTCCTCACCTACGTTCGGGACACCACCCATGCCCTCACCTCCTCCATGATTTTCGCTTCCCCAGCCCCCAGCACCTTATCTTCACCATGGACATCCAGTCACTATACACCTCCATCCCCCATCACGAAGGCCTCAAAGCCCTCCGCTTCTTCCTTTCCTGCCGAACCAACCAGTACCCTTCCACTGACACTCTCCTGCGACTGACTGAACTGGTCCACACTCTTAACAACTTCTCCTTCCAATCCTCCCACTTCCTCCAAACCAAAGGAGTAGCCATGGGCACCCGCATGGGCCCTAGCCTGCTTCTTCGTTGGATATGTGGAACAGTCCATCTTCCGCAGATACATTGGCACCACCCCCCACCTTTTCCTCCGCTACATTGATGACTGCATCGGCGCTACCTCGTGCTCCCACGAGGAGGTTGAACAGTTCATCCACTTTAGTAACACCTTCCACCCCGACCTCAAATTTACCTGGACCGTCTCAGACTCCTCCCTCCCCTTCCTAGACCCCTCCATCTCTATCTCGGACGACCGACTCAACACGGACGTGTACTATAAACCGATTGACTCCCACAGCTACCTAGATTACACCTCTTCCCACCCTGCCCCCTGTAAAAACGCCATCCCATATTCCCAATTCCTTCGCCTTCGCCGCATCTGCTCCCAGGAGGATCAATTCCAATACCGAACAATCCAGATGGCCTCCTTCTTCAAAGACCGCAATTTCCCCTCAGACGTGGTTGATGATGCTCTCCACCGCATCTCCTCCACTTCCCGCTCCTCCGCTCTTGAACCCCGCCCCTCTAATCGCCACCAGGACAGAACCCCGCTAGTCCTCACCTACCACCCCACCAACCTCCAGATACATCGGATCAACCTTCGTCATTTCCGCCACCTCCAAACGGACCCCACCACCAAGGATATATTTCCCTCCCCACCCCTATCAGCGTTCCGGAAAGACCACTCCCTCCGCGACTCCCTTGTCAGATCCAGTCAGATCCACACTTCCCACCAACCCAACCTCCACTCCCGGCACCTTCCCCTGCAACCGCAAAAAATGCAAAACTTGCGCCCACATCTCCCCCTTCACTTCCCTCCAAGGCCCCAAGGGATCCTTCAATATCCATCAGAAATTCACCTGCACCTCCACACACATCATTTACTGCATCCGCTGCACCCGATGTGGCCTCCTATACATTGGGGAGACAGGCCGCCTACTTGCGGAACATTTCAGAGAACACCTCTAGGACACCCGCACCAACCAACCCAACCGCCCCGTGGCTGAACACTTTAACTCCCCCTCCCACTCCGCCAAGGACATGCAGGTCCTTGGCCTCCTCCATCGCCAGACCATGGCAACACGACGCCTGGAGGAAGAGCGACTCATCTTCCGCCTAGGAACCCTCCAGCCACTGGATGAATGCGGATTTCTCCAGCTTCCTCATTTCCCCTCCCCCCACCTTATCTCAGTCCCAGCCCTCAGACTCAGCACCGCCTTCTTGACCTGCAATCTTCTTCCCGACCTGTCCGCCCCCACTCCCTCTCCGGCCTATCACCCTCACCTTAACCTCATTCCACCTATCGCATTCCCAACGCCCCTTCCCCAAGTCCCTCCTCCCTACCTTTTATCTTAGCCTGCTTGGCACACCCTCTTCATTCCTGAAGAAGGGCTAATGCCCGAAACGTCGATTCTCCTTCTCCTTGGATGCTGCCTGACCTGCTGCGCATTTCCAGCAACACATTTTTAAGTTCTGATCTCCAACATCTGCAGTCCTCACTTTCTCCTAATCAGTCCTAATGTCCCAAGAATGTAAAGCCCTCCCTCCTGCACCATCTTCTCAGCCATGCATTCATCTGTCTCATCCTCTTATTTCTCATTCACATGTGACACTGGGAGTAAACTGAAAATGACTACTTTTGAGGTCCTTCTTGTTAGTGTTCTATGAAGCTTTCTAAATATTGTTTGAAGGACCATATTGTTCTTTCTACCTTGTTATTACTGTCAATGTGGACCAATTGCTTATCCTCTCGCCAGAGAATAATCTGCAGCGGCTCTTTGATATGCTTAATCCTTGCACCAGGGAAGGCACCATACCAACCTGTCTGTGGTCTCAGAAATGTCTTTCTGTTCCCTTAAGTAATGAATCTCCCAACAGTCCTGCTCTCCTCCTCCATCTTTGTTCCCTCTTGTCTTGCTGGGTCATCCATTGCTGCAATTTTCCAAAGAATCTTCTTCATAACAGAAAATCAATTGGAGAGTGAGATTTTGGGGGACTTCTGCATTACCTGCCTGGTTGTCCAACTGCCTGGCATCATCCATTTCTTACCTTTGTGGTGTAACCCTTTTATCTTTATAGATCTTTGCTGATGTGTGACAGTGACTCCAACTACCATTTGAGTATCCACACCCAAAGCTTGTGCAGCTGGGGAAACGGCCCTGTGTTTATGTTGGTCTTGAAGTGTCCATGAATCTCCATGCGCACAGGATTGGTCTTAAGCTTGGCTGAGCTTCCATGCTCTATTTTAATCTTACTTTTATACTCCTTATTATAAGTTTATTTGTCTTGTGCCTAGGTTGTTTTAACAGTGTATAGTTTTCAAAATTTTAAAGTTCGAACAGCAGCTGCTGATAAAGAAACACCTCCGCCCTCTGCTTCACTGAACTCCCCACTCAGCAAGTTTAATGTCTTGCAATAAATCTTCCGTACTTAATGTACCTCTTTCTTTCTAAGCACTGAATTCCCACTTTGAATCAAATTCACCCAGTATTCATTTTGTCTTGGCTTGCTCTCGTTTAGTTAATTCTTGTTTATTTTAACTACTCCTTTGTCCCTTTTCATTCTAATATTTTTACATTTTTGCTGATGCTGAACCTCACCCATATCTATAGCCATTTGATCTTGCCACCTCCATGTTCTTAACCTCTTCTGAGTACATTCCTAGACAGATAGACTATTTAGAGCTCAGAAGGAGTGCTATTTAGCCCATCATGTTTGTGCTGGTCCAAAAAATCTGATAACACTAATCCTATATTCCACCTTTTGGCTCATAACCCTTGAGGCTATGGCAACACAAGTGAATATCTAAATCATACTGCTTTTGTGTTGAGAGTTTCTGACTCAACCATTGACTCTGTGACTCTAAGAGTCATACTGGACAAAGCATTAAATCTGTTTCTCTTTTCATGGGTGCTGCCGGACGTGCAGAGTTTCTCCAGCATTTTCTGTGTTTGTTTCAGAGTTTTATCATATACAGCATATTACTTTTATAAGATTAAAGTTAAAACTCACACAACACCAGGTTATAGTCCCAATGTGTTTATTTGAAAGTATAAGCTTTCGGAGCACTGCTCCTTCTTCAAGGAGCTCAGCAATAATATCTTCTCCTGTCCAACTATGTATTTTTCCTAGAATTTCCAAAAAAGCCTTTGCCCTTTTCCTCATCTACATTTAATTTTTGTCAGGTAAACAGTCATAAGTGTGATAATGACATATGTATTCCAACTCTCTTGTTGCTTTACTTTCCATCCCTGTTTTCCATGATTGCCAGAATTTCTTTCAGTTGAATATTGAGATAAACATTGTGAAACTATTTCACTTGGATCTCCTCAGAAACTTTGCTCACTTGCTACAGATATGTCATCTTCCCTGGCTCATCCAGATTGTGCCCGCCTTCAGGTGCTGGATGACATAAAGCTTAGTGAATTCCACCTTCTCAGATTTACACTTGTCTGAATCTACTCACTGCCAGCAAAATCTGAGGAGGTGTTGCTGTTGCCTGTAGACTAGATGTTACCTTCAGTCTCCCCAGCCTTCACGGTCAGTAAACTACTACTTGTTCTACGAATCATATTATATCCCATATGAAGTGCCAGTCATCCAAACATCCTGTTCTCACTGTGCACTGGCTTTGTCGTTAGTATATTTAGTTAGAACATACGTATCTTCAAATTTATTAATTTCCACACCCTGACCTCCTCTGGCTGCCCTTCAATGTCGTGAATCCCTCAACTTATCTGTCAATCTTTTGTGGCTATTTCTAGCTGTTTACCTACAGCCTTTGTCATGTTCGGTATCTTTGTCATTTTCTTTTGACATTGGAGTCCTGTGCATTTGATTGCCTCTGTTGCATCACTATAATTGGTTCTTCATGCATACATTTCCTCTCTAATTTCAGACTTTCTTCCCGAAACCTCTCCTCCTTTTCTACTTCTCCCGACAGTTTTAAAAATCTGTGAATTCAAGTTCTCTCACTAAACTAACTCTTTCAATTCACGATGAAACTCAGTTATATGAAATCATGTCCTTGTGGGGAAATATGTGGTTCGTATCGTATTTGATGATCGTTACATTCCCACTGCCTCAGTTCATGATCTCTTAAATTATGAAAGGGTTGAAGCTGCAGTAGAGTGATTCTTCCTGGATTAGAAAAAACAAACAAAGGTTCTACTTCCATGTTGTGTGTGTTACCTTATCTTCAGCTTTGAAAAAGTGCTTTTATAGATAGCTTTTTGTTATATGATTCCATTTTTTAATGTCGTTGTCCTCACTGTGTTTATAGAAGGTTTGGAATCAAAGTGTAATTTTATTCTTGGGTTTTACTATCTATTAAGTAATCCATCACGTGGTCACTGCCTCAGATGATAGTGACCAAATCATCATTTGTACTTGGATGGTGTGCTTTCAGTTGCCCTCTTGGTCAAAAAACCATAGTTGTTCATTTACAAGTATATTAGCAAATTACCTCTTGTGATACTCTCGCTGTGTTTGAACACTGGAACAGTGTTTAGATGCTTAGTCACTGACAACCTGTCCCATTAATGTTAGTATTCTCATTCAAATGACGATCAAAATGCTTCATAATATGAAAAAGATCCAAAGAGATGCATTTTGGGATTAATAGCCAATCTCTGCTGTTGCTGAATGTTTCTTTAGATTTCCAGTTATTTTGCCCTTTTCAGAAAAAGAACCTAGCAAGAAATGGCAGCTGCCTTGTTGTTTTTAGATGTAAATGAGTTATTGCTTCTTTTTATACATTATCCACAAAAGATTGACAGATAAGTTGAGGGATTCAGACCAACTCATGCATTAACGTCTGAATCTTCATTGTTGCTGGGGAAGCAAGATGACAAAGTATTGAAATAAATGTATGTAAATACATAGTAAATAACAGACTATAAATAAAAGAAATGCTTGGATGTTGTCCATGTGAATTTTCTAAAAGATGTTTGATAAGGTATCTTGTATAGAAAAAAAAGCACACCAAGTGGGAAACAGGTAGAATAAGAAGCTGACCAATGGGTTAAAAAAAACTATCGGTTAGGTAAAATTTCCAGGCTAGAAGCATGAGACAGTGATGTGCTATAGTGGCACAATAATACAGAATGCAGGTACGTATAGAGTGCGGATAAAATGAAGTTGAAAGAAGCATCTTATAAATGCCTTTAGGAGGATTTAGAAGAATTAGTAGATTGGATTAGACAAATGCAGCGTAAAATTTAACACCATTTGTTTTATGAAGTGTAAGTAAGGGATAAATGTACATGAAATGGAAATATTTTATAAAGTGCAAAATACCAATTGAACTTGAGGGTTTTTAATACAGGGGAGAGGTTAGTGTTCCATACTTTCCACTGGAATTAGCCTGAAATTGGTGAAAGCAGCATAAATGTAAGTGACTCTAGGTGCATGTTGCACAAGCATAAATTTAATATACTTGGTCTTTAATAATACTGACTTAAAACAAAACATTATTCCAGAAACTGGCTGCGTCCACAAACCTGACCAGGCCCCAAATCTGAATAACAAACATAGCAAGTTTCTGGTAATTCATTTACAATCTTTGAAGGAACATCTTCAAATTTAATTTTTACTTTAAAGGCACTAGCAGATACATTTCAGATGTTTTTAGATAAACATGGTAAAACTTTCCAGTTGGCAGTGAACTAGTGAATGGTTCAGTTTCATCTTAGAAATTTATTTCAGTGAGTTTAAAACCAGCTAGTTGATTTGACATTTAAACTTTTTTTGTTTTAAGCCTGTTTCAGCCATATTATTGAAACTGCATCATTTAACCACTCTTAAATCTATCAACACAGTCTTTTTAATACAAGGGAAAAAGAAATCTATTATGCTGTCTGATTGCCCTTATTGGAGATTTATATGTTTTATCATTCTAATAATGTTGATTGGAGAATCGAGCCACAATATCACTTCAAATAAAACTGCAGAATGTCAAGGGCAATTACGCACCTTTTACGCACCTGAAAGGAAACAGTACCCTGGTATATCTAAACGAACATATGATATCCTGTGTTTGATAATTAGGCATATAGAATAAAGGCTAGGAGAATTTGAAGTAAGAGGGATTTGGACATTCATACTTAAAGGATGGGTTGGCTATGATTTCTGCTAGGATTGTTGGATGATCATTTGGAGTCAAGAGACAGTGGCAGAGAAATCCTGGAATTGAAGCCGAGGCTCCATTATGCATATGTGCATGAATCCTAACTCCAGTGCACCATTAAAGTTTTCAGAATGGTTGTGGACAAAACAGTGCTCTCAATGAACAATTCTTCAGCTCTGTCCCTGAACACAGTCTGGGGTTCTCAAATTTTCAGGCATCAAAGTGAGCTCACAGTACATAAATGTTCTGGAATGCTGGATTAGGAAATATTTACTGGATTTTAGTTTATTTGACTTCTGTGAGTTTAATTTTAGTTGTTTTAACATTAGGTACTATTTCAGTTTATTTTCTGCCTTAATGCTGGGCTGATTAAATTGGTAATTGGTTAATTATTTACATATGGCTCCACACAGTACCCCCATGTTTGGTAACCTAATTAGCTTATGATCAAGTAAATGCTTGGTTTTAAAAGTTTAATTCTTGTTTATAAATACTCTTCATGCCATTGCCTCTCCCTATTCCTGTAACCTCTGTTTGAGCATCTAATAGTTTTCTTCACTTTGTCATCAGCTGCGAAGGCTGTTAGGCTTTGGAATTTCCTTCTGAAACATCTTCACTGTCCTATCTTCCTCTTGTTGAGACATGAAACCTACCACTTTTGACCAAGCTTCTGGTCGCAGGTTTTAAAATCTTGCAATGCTTGTTGTTGAATTTTGTTTTGGTAAGTGCTCTTTTGTAGTACCTTGGGATGTTTTCTTCTACATTAAAGTAGCTATATAAACGCAATTCTTTTTGTGCTGATTTCAGACAATCTTTCTCTGTCCTTTTTAGTTAGTCAGTTCTATAACCTAAGTCTACGTAGGTTTGAGCTTAGTAGCATGAAATTAATATTGAGTTATGAAAGAGTGTGGGAGAGTGGAAATTAGATTGGTGGCTTTCAGAATTTTAGCCTTGATTTGCATTAGGACAGGAACATTCTTCTAGAGTTAACAGTTGTAGGAAATAAAGCAGAAATTGATTGTTGCAAAAAAGCTGGTACAATTCGGAATTCAAACTAACACTAGCAGCTATACAGAGGTATGGTTGTAGGAATAGGAGAATGTTACTAGTAGAAAATGCTGTGTTCAGTCGATATTCAACTTCTTTCACAGACCTGCTCCTATCCATTTGCAACTTCCTGCATCTCTTGTGCTGGACATCAATGAATGGGTGGAGAAATTCATACAAGGGGAAGAGAGCTGTGAAATAATGTGGTGAATGCGAAAATCAATGATTTGGAACTAACAGAGAGTCTTAAGTGGTTAGGTTCTTAGAAAGCTAGATTGAAAAGCCTTTAAACCTCAGGAGTGGTGATCTTTGAGTTACTTGTTATGCCATGCAAAAGATAGACTGAGGAGCAGAATGCTAAAGTGTGACTATAGGCATAGTGTTGGGGAACTAGAGAGATGGCTAGAACAAGGAGCTGACTATCATTAGAACCAAAATGGCACCAACATCTTTTCAGAGAAAGTTATTAATGTCGTGGAGGAGAATTTTAAGGGGGAGTGTAGATAGAGGAGGAGAACAGATTAGTATAATTGTTGAAACAAACAAAAGACTTTGCTGAAATAAAAAGGATTGGAGTTTTATTAAAGGAAATAAAGAGGTAAAGTAATGTTTGTGGAAGGGGAAAGAGATATCAACTCCATATGAAAACAAAGAAGAGAGTTCAAACGTATAAAACAAGCTGTCGTTAGAAGATTTAACATTTATGGAAAGATATGGCTATAATGGTGACATGTCCTGGGTTTAGATAGGACTGAAACCTTAATATTCCTGATTGTAATAGTTTCATGACAGTTATGTGGAAGTAGAAAAGAAAGTGGCAGTGCCAAATGGATGGCAGAGTGGTCACACTGCTAGAACATAATGTTGTCCGAAGGAGTTAGAACTGAATACACATTAACGTAAGGCTAGGAAAAGAGATAATACCATTCTCAGTATTAGACCACCAAACTTTGCAAGTGATACAGAGTGGCAAAGATTTTTAAGGAAATTTGAGAAAAATGTTGGGTAATTTACATAATTCCCATACAGATTGGAATGCTTATAAGTGTGGGTGAAGTGTGAATTGTAATAGTACAAGTTGGCTGACAGAAGCATAAAATCAGTCTATTGGAGAAGTTTGAAAATGTTGTTCCAATGAGATATGTTTCACTGTACTGTCAGTTCAGATGCCATCACTGAAAAGTAGATGTTACATCTTACAAAGATAAAACTCTGTGAACAACTTCCAAGGTTAAAGGTATGGTAAAAGTAACCCCTCAAGACAAATAGAATATGAGAGATGGAAATGTGCATGAATTCACAGTCAACATTTCTCACTTTTGAATCTGCACACCTGTCTTCGCCTTAACCTCCTTGCAGTAGCAATAAGAGATTGATTCAGAAACCAACCAACCAATCAGTCAAGCAGAAACCAACAGGAGATTTCATTGGGCTTCTTAGACTCATTGACAGAACCCCAAGAGAAGGAAGATTTTATTGAGATTTCCTTTGTTGGCATAAAAGAATTGCTTCATATTGTTAACTGTCAAGGCTCTCGAGTGGAAAGCTGTTGCGTGACAGTTGTGTAAAACCATGGGTTGTTAGTTAATGGACTCCAGGTTTCTTGAAATTTTATGGCCTCCTGGAGTCAATGAGCCAACTTTATATGAATTGTAACTACAGCTTCTTTAGATTTTTTTTTAAAGGAGTTGCTTTTAAACTTTTGGTTGTGCTTCAGCTCCAGGCTGGGATGGAGAGAAGCTGCTAAATTGGAGGACTTCCTCCATGGGTCTGCTTCTCGGCCTGGCTAAGGTGGTTGTTAATATGTCCAGGCAGTGAGTCATTGAGGAGGACATTGTATCTGTCTGCCTGGTTCTCTTCCATGGTTACGTCCGTACTTGTGTGATGTTGGACAGGGAGCATGTGGTGCTCATCAGTATGCTTCAGTTCTTCCATTATCGGCGGGCATGGTGGAGTTTGGAGTTCATCATTCTTAAATTTTAAAATTCCTTTTCAATTTAGATTTATCATTGCAACACGCCTTAAGCTGTCATTTTAATTTGGTTTAATTTAACTATTTGGTATGTTATAAGATAGTTGAAAGGAGGATCAGTGGTAGTATACAATTACAAGCCACCAGTGGTTGTACCCAGACCTCTTTATAACACATATAAGCGTAGATAAACGAATTGCAGCTGGGTAATCATTATGCAAAGATCAAGACTAAAAATTTAAAGATCTACTTTTGGTTATTTCTGACAGAGTTCTATTCATGTCTTTCTTTACAGCTTTATCCGTGTTAGGCTCTCTCCCATACCTGCTGACAGTAATTGTGGGAAGAACAGTTTATTTGTAGTGCATAGGTTTTTAATTAAGATTATTCACAAAACAGTTGTTGATTTGTTTAATTTGAAGAATTTGTATTTTATTTGTTCTGGCATTTAGTAAAATTGCATAAATAAACATACAAATTCCACTCCACTCCTGTGGAACTATAAACACGTACTCGCTTTAATAATCTTTTTGTTTTTCAAGTAGCAAAATTCAGTCAGTGATGTTGGAATGTCTTGGAAAGTAGGGTCAAGGTAGTGGCACTTGTAAACAAATACCTCAGAACTGAGTAGTCTCCATGTCAGTTTAAAACACTGCCAAGTGGTACTGTAGAAAAACATAGTTTTTTCAAGATACAAATCATTTTTTATCTTTAAGTATCTGAAAAGAACAAAATGGATTTCACCATCTAGGTAATAGTTAGACATCTTCGACATTTGGGATATTTCCCACAATGGCAACAGTAATTTACTCATCCATAGCAGCTATAAAATAAATGTAAAGAATGAACAGTTCATCTTGCTGTCTGTTTAACTGTGTTTGACACAGTTCCTGAGGCTTTCTTAGAAAATGTTAATGTTTAAAAAAGTTTGAAAGCCTCCTCAATACCTTTGGCCAGTTTGTAATTAAATCATTGTCATAAAATGTGTCTTTAATACGGTTAGATGTGTACTGAGAAAAGTTAAAAGAATATTTATGATTCAAACAGAAAAGTTAAATATATCAGTAAGCTCGAATTTGATATATTAGTCTTACCAGACCACAAACACACACCACTTCTTTTACTTAAGGAAGACACTCAATAGTCGACTTTGAAGAGTACAAGATAGAATAACTGCTAACATGTCCTTTCTGAAGAAATTTAAAGGCAAATTTGATAGCAAATATTATGAGCAACAGATCTGCTCCTATCCATTTGCAACTTGTTAAAGTTGTATTTTTCCTCCATTCTGTTAGCTGAGGCTAAACTCTTAATTAAAAACAGTAGTAACTACTGAAGATACGAAAACAAATTTATGATTAACTGTTATGACAAGTTTTGAATGTTTTAATTATACAAACCTTATTTTGGACATAAGCTCCCAGTAAAGAGGGGAAAATGGTGAGTGATCTGTTGCAATAATTTTAATAATTCACACTTGTTTCTATTTTTATTTGTATATTCTACTGTTTTGATTATTCAAAATTGTTTTCAGAAATAATAAGAATGAGTTGTACAGTAATTGTGTTTAATTATATGCAGGTGGACAGCATTATTCTGATTTTCACAAACACATATAAAGAAGCATTTATTGAAACTGGTGTGAGATAGGAGATGTATGCTTGTAAATGAAATAAAAATGTAAGTAAATGGAAGAGTAGATAAAGATGGCTCTAATGCATAAAGATGGCACCTTCACCAACTAACTTTCTGGAATACAATGTGGTAGCTGAGAATGATTGATTGTCTGAAAGAAAAATGAGAAAGGTGACAACAATCTCTTAACCATTCTGAGAAATGGTCAAAAAACAGTGTGAATTATTGGGGCATGTTTACCAGTTGACGTTTTTTAGAGTCTGAACAGTATGACCAACAGAAGAATATAAAGGGTGTTTGGTCAAGTGTTAATTACATCTCTGGTAGGGATATGGTCTTTATGTTGTCACTTCCGACTAAAGTAACATCAGAAATATAGTATTTTGTGTGCTAGGTGCCGATCAGTTAGATGCTAATGAATGTTTGTAAATTTCTTACACAAAGAGTTTTGAAAAATAGCTGGTTCTTCATGGAGGGTTATACTATGGGTATTAATATATTGTGTGTGAAAGATTGCAGAATTCAAGTTAAAGATCTCTGGTTTATTGTTAGTGTTTACAATTCAAGGTTGTGCGAGGTAAAGATAGGTTCTTGGTTTTATGTTGATCATGTTTTGGAGGGGAGAGTCCCTGTTACATTAGGTGTCTGCGGACTTGATAAAAACAGTCCTGAGGATTTGCAGCCATGGTGGAGCAAATGGAAGATTCGGCAATGATACAGAGAATAGAGGACTTGATGATTGCTGGAAGTTTGAACTGTACAGAGACTGGATGCAAATGTTAGTGCAATGGATAGGTTAAAGAAACTTGGAATAAGGATGGAAAGACCTTTGGCAGAAGTGGTTATCACAGCAGAAGACAGCATTGGAATACCGATGATAGGCAAATTAATCACGTGCATACCCAAGAAATAATTAATGGGCACTTGAGGTGTATCAATTTGCAATGAATTACTCAAAGTGAGCTGTTGTAGTGCTGTGTTAGTGTCCCTACCTCTGAGCCAGGAGGTTTCGGTTCAAGTCTCACCTGCTCTAACATAACATCTCTAAATAGATTGATTAGGAAATAGCTGAATTGCTAAAAGTAGAGACATACGCACAGAGTTCTGAGACAGAAGATGAAGATAACATTGAATCCCAATTGTACTGGTCACAAGGAGTTTTAGTTTTTGTTGAATGTATTAGTCATGCACTCATCTAACTGTATAGTGCAAGAACGAGTTTGTACTTTGAAAAGAAGTGGAACAATGATTAGTGTTATCTGATTCATTAAGTGGTGAGGATTAGCATGTGGTTACATGTTCAGTGGTAGTGTCTCTACCGCTGGACCAATAGTCCCTGGTGTTTTGTAACGTCTCTGAACAGGTTGATTAGAAAATCTCAAAGTTATACTTGTTTTAGGTTTTGTGGTGACATTGCATTCAGACCATTATGAAAGTTGTAATTCCACGTTATATTTTGGATTCAGCCATTTTTATGATGTAGTTTCTAGTGAGATATCTTTGTTTGAAAAAGACAGGAGTAAAACATATGGCATTGTAAAGCAATTATTTTTGGGAAGTAAGGGGTCTACAGTTCATCCAGTTAGAACATTATAGTATCCTCTGAATAACACTAAGATTTCTTATCAGGGTTATTCAAGTCATTATGAACAACTAGCAGTCTTCAAAGTGACGTGCAATATTTATAAATCCAATTTGTCAAAGATTTAAAAACTGAGTTGCTAAAGGTTGCAGGTGTTATTGTGGAAGAGGAATAGAGGAATGAAAATGGCAATAGTGTATCAGAGGATGCTACTGCATCTAATGTAAACCTTTCATTGATACATGATTTTAATAAAGTCTGCCCATGGATCAAAAGAAATATTTCCATTCTATGTTTCATAAATCTGGCAACAATTTTTGGTAAGGGCCGAGGGCTATTATAGACAAAATAACGGAGAAATGATTAGGTGCTGGATATAACGACACCAGCTACATTTCTTACTAATGGTGGCAAGAAGTTTGCCAAAATAAGTTGAAAGGCGTTTCGAAAACTTATATGTGATAGCCATGACCACTGCAGCTTAAGGTCCTTTGAGCAATGAAGTCAGTGAAAGGAATCATCCAGTGAAAGATGAAATGCTGTATAAAATCTTAGCTGATGAAGCAGCTTACAAGTTGACAATTGCTATAGCATAGATGGTTAAGTAAAGAATTGGTTTCAGATCAATTAGTCTATGTGTAAATACTAAATTGCCTTTTGGCTTATGCAATAGACCTCCTGCCCCAAAGGATGTCTACAATTACTTTTTTTTTGGCACATTTGAAGATATTTTCCAATCACCTGTTTAGAGTAGATTACTTAGAGCATGGAAACAGACCCTTCAGCCCAACAAGTCCACACCGATGGTCCGAACAGCAACCCAGACCCATTCCCCTACATTTACCCCTTCACCTAACACTATGCAATTTAGCATGGCCAATTCACCTAAACTGCACATTTTTTTGGACTGTGGGAGGAAACCCACGCAGACACGGGGAGAATGTACAAACTCCACACAGACAGTTGCCTGAGGCGGGAATTGAACCAGAGTCTCTGGCTCTGTGAGGCAGCAGTGCTAACCACTGTGCCACGGTGTTATTTTACAGTTCTGGAGCAGGTACGACTTGAACTGGGTATCATATGCATTTAATGTAGAGGGACTGGCCTGCATCAATGCCAAGGTCTCAGACAACATTGAGAGAGCTTTGAGACATTATAAAATAATCTAAGACATAATTTGATTTGACAAAATCTGATGTATAATGAGAGGGTCATGAAAAAGGTAACAGATCGTACTGGTAAAATGGTACTTACCAAACATAGGAGTCAATCTGTTTACGATTTATTAATTGGGGTTAATTAAAGAATCTCATACACTGAGCAGAAGCAAACAGTGTTTTGTGGTAAAGATCCCAAGGAATAGAGTGATGTAGATCAAAAAATGGATCGTGGTAATGTGAGTTTCTATGATAGGGGCAATCATGTCCAAAGACCCATTACCTGATGTGGGTACTCAAGATATATAGTGGAGAGATGCCACACTTATGGAATATGCAAGAAAAGGTGGTAGTTATAGGTTGTCGTCTTGGTGCCAGGGTCAAGGATGTCTCAGAGCGACTGCAGGAGATTCTGAAGGGGAAGGGTGAGTAACCAGTGATCTCGGTACATGTTAGTACCAACTGCATAGATTAGGTCCCACAAGCAGATTGTAAGACATATAAGCCTCATGGGGAGGCAATGGTGCAGTGCTATTATCACTGGACTGTTAATCAGCGATCCAGGTAATATTCTGGGGAGTTGGGTTCAAATCTCACCACAGCAAATGATGGATTATGAATTCAGCAAATATCTGGAATTAAGAGTGTAATGATGACAATGAATCTATTGTCAATTGTCAGAAAAAACCCATCTGGTTCACTAATGTCCTTTAGGGAAGGAAACTGCCATCCTTACCTGGTCAGACTGAAATGTGACTCTGGACCCATAGCAATGTGATTGACTCTTAAATGCCCTCTAGGCAATTAGGCAAGGGCAATAAATGCTGGTGGCCTAGACAACGATGCCCTTGTCCTGTGAATGAATAAAAAAAGGGACCTAAAAGATGTTAATCTTAAGATGACTATCAGCACACTTGCTAGCAAGAGTAAAAGTAACAGGATATATTAGATGAATATGTGACTGGAGAAATGGTATAGAATGGAAGGATTCTGTGTCCTGAGATATTGGGACTGATATAAATAGGATGTAATGCATTTGGGCAGGCCTGAGGTCACTATCCAGGGCAGGTGGAGGGTGGTGTTTTTGATGATGATTGAACTAGAATAGCAAGGGGATGGGAATCGGAGGAGGGGGAAACAAAGATAGAAAGCAATGACAGAAGAGTAAGAAAAAGACATTGAAGATAGAAAAACAAGGGCAGAAAATAAATGGGGCCAAATGCAAAATAAAGCTAAGGTGAGTAACAAGGTAAAAATAAAGCTGAAAGACTTTTGTGTTTCAGTACGCAGACCATTCACCATCAGCCGATGAATTACTAGGGCAAGTAGATATAGTTGAGATGACTGAAGGGTGACCAAGGTGGGAATGGAATGTCCAGAGGCATTTGTTATTTTGGAATGATAAAACAGAAAGGAGGTGGGTATAGTATTGTTAGTAATGGAGTAAAATCAGTGGAATAATGAGGAAGGACATTGGTTCAAAAAATCATGATGTGGAATCTCTATGTATGGAGATAAGAAACACCAAGGGGCAGAAAGCACTCAGGATTTGTCTGTAGGCCCTCAAACAGTAGAGGAGATATAAGAGAAGGCATTAAACAAGAAATCAAAGAAGATGTGTGCAGCAAAAGTACAGTTGTAATCATGGATAACATTTGTTTACATATAGATTGGACAAACCAAACTAATAATAATGATGTTGTGGAGGAGGACTTCCTAGAGTGTGTATGTAATGTTTTGTTTAGACAAATACGTTGAGGAGCAAAGCAATGAACAGGTTATTCAAAACTCCGAACTATGCAATGAGAAAGGTTTAATTTACAATCTTCTTGTCTGGGGTCCTTTGGGGATAAAAACCCAGCAATAATATGATAGAATTCTTCATTAGGATGAACAGTGGAAGGATCTAAGATGTCAGCGATCTGAGAAGATCACACTGCAGAGCTTCGCATCGCAGCAGGAATAGAACGGTCCTTTGACCCACCCAACCCAAGTCATCAGGATTTCTTGGGGCGTTGTAAAGGTTGTGGAGCCCCAGAGTAAAAGTAACAGGATATATTAGATGAATATGTGACTGGAGAAATGGTACAGGTAATTGACTTACCTGTATTTTCAGCTGTCCAGAAATGCCTAAAAAGGGAGGAGGATCATCTGAGACCGGGCCTGCAGCAGCCTTGGAGCCGATTACTCTCCAAGACCTGGTGAACCAGCTCTCGAAATCTCGCGAGATGTTGGGGAAACAGATTGAAGAGAAGCTGGCTCCAGTCTCTCTCAGCTGCAGAAGCATGAGCGGCAGCAAGGAGACCTGGAGAAGAGGATGGATGAGGTGGAGCACAAGGTCACAGTGGTGGAAGCTGATGCCAGTTCATTCAAGGAAGAGATCCAAGCCCCTGAAGGCGCAGGTTCGTAATTTGCGTGACCAAGTGGATGATCTTGAAAACAGGGGCAGGATAAAAACATTTGGATCATCGGTCTGCCTGAAGGTAAGGAAGGTGAGCGGCCTGCGGAATTTGTTGAAGATTGGCTTCCGAAATTCCTTGACTTGGAGACTGGCATGAGAGGATTGAAGAAAGAGAGGGCTCACCGGGTCGCAGCACGGAGGTTGGGTCTGGGTCAACGCCCTTGTCCTTTCCTGGTGCGGTTCCATCATTGCTGGGATAAGGAGAGAGTCATGCAAGCTTCCAGACTCCAGGGAAAGGATCCAAAAGCCCTAATTTACGAGGGGTCCAAGATCATGTTTTTTCAGGACTTTTCAGCAGCGGTGATCCAGAAACGAAAATCGTACGATGGTGTCAAGAGAAGATTGAAGGAGCTTGGGATTCAGTACTCCCCGAGATATCCAGCAGTGCTTCGGATCACCTTAGATGGATCCATGCATCTCTTTGACACATCGGAGAAGTCAAGAGACTTTGTGGACAAAATAACCTAATTTAAACAATTGTAGTATGTATAAATATTGTTGCTTGGGTATGCGTTTATCATTCTGTAAAAGAAATGGAGGAAATCCGGTTGGAGCTTTGTTCTTCCCCTTTTCTTTCCTCTATTGATAATAATTTGGTTGAAACTATGTCTGGCGGTGGTTAAGATGTACATTTTAAATTTCTAAGTTAGGACATACCAAAGGATGGGTGGGGTATTTATTCCCTTTTTTTTATAAAAGAATTTTTTTTATTCATATTGATATTCTATGGGGTGTTTATTCTTTTTAGCTTGTGCTTGCAATGCGGCTCTAGCTGGGAGAAGTGAAGGTGGTTGAAATGGTTAGATGCCTATTTATGGGCAGTTCGGGACAGGTAGTTGCCCCCTCCGGGCAGGGGGGTGAGTTCCCCTACTCAGCGCTATTGGCGCTTTATATGTTGGTTTGTTTTCTAGTTTTTGTTGTTTTTTATTTTTAATAATTTTGTATGTTTGTTAAATGTAGTGGTTTGAGTTTATGTAGTTTTTATATTTGGTGGACCATGCGACATTAAGGCTCAGCAATTTGTGGTTCGGGTTCCTCCTCTCTGGAATTTAAATGTAATTGCAGAAGATTATGGCTAATGATTTGATTAAATGGTGTACTTGGAATATCAAGGGAAGTCACTCACCAGTTAAGAAGAAGAAGGTACTCTTGAGTCTTAGAAAGCAGAAGTTGGATATTGCTTTGTTAGAGGAGACACATTTGGATGACAAGGAGCATCTGAAATTACAGCAGAATGGCTTTGACCAAGTTTATTTTTCATCATTTAATACCAGAAGTAGGGGAGTGGCTATATTGGTTAGGAAAAATCTCTCATTTAAATTGTTGGAATGTGTTAAAGACACATATGGGAGGTTTGTAATTCTTAAAGCCTTGATAAATGTGCAAGAATATGGCATTTTAAATGTTTATTGTCCCCCAGCTCATCCTCTTAAATTCTTGGTAGATGCTTTTTCTAAACTGATAAGTCTCAAGTCTCGGCACATCATTATAGGGGGAGATTTTAACTGCCTCATGGACCCCACAGTAGACAGGTTACCTAAAGGTCCCTTGATACCCTCTGCACAAACTAAACAGTTATTGGGTTTGTCTGGGGAATTAGGATTGGTGGACGTCAGGAGGTGTCTCCACCCTACAGGTAGGGATTTCACGTTTTTCTCCAATCCGCACAGATGTCACATGAGGATTGATTTTTTTTTCTGATCCCTGTGGTAACCCTGGATCTGGTGGCATCCTGTACGATTGGTAACATTGCCATCTCTGATCATGCTCCAGTGTACCTCATGGTTAAAATTAAGGATGTTAACAGTGGATTCAAGGTACTGGCGAATGAACCCTTTTATTCTCAAACAGCAAGTTTGTGGAGTATTTCTCTCAGGAATTTCGGGCATTCCTAGACATCAACATAGGCTTGGTTGATAGCTCATCTGTTCTCTGGGAAACTGCCAAAGCTTATGCCAGAGGGTTAGTTATTTCATATTCCACAAGTAGGAAGTGGCAGAAGGATGAGCAGCAACATCTCCTTGAAGCACGGTTGAAGGCAGCTGAGAAGGCCTATTTTGACAGATCCTTGTTGGTCAAACCACAGAGGATTATGGCACTGCGGTCTGCACTAAATTCCGTGCTCACGCAGACGGCAAAGAAGGAGCTGGCTTTTGCAAAGCAAAGGTTATGCGAGCATGGTGACAAGCCAGGCAAATACTTAGCCTTCCTTGCCAGAAAGAGAAGTGCCCCACAAACCATTATAGCGATTAGGGAAGGGTCTGGGAACCTAACATGTGATTCTAAAAAGATTAATGTGGCGTTCCAGAGATTCTACTCTAAGTTATATCAGTCTGAGGATTGTGAGGAGGGGCAGGCCAAAATGGAATCCTTTTTTAGAGATCTAAAGCTCCCAGGTGTGACTCCCGAACAACAGTCCTTTCTCAATGCCCCATTATCAGAGCAAGAAGTGCAGGAAGCTGTGAGGCAGCTTCAGAGTGGAAAGGCACCCGGTCCTGATGGACTTCCCAGTGAATTCTATAAGGAATTTATAAGTATACTGTCAGGCCCGATGCTGAATATGTTTAATGATTCATACAATCATGTTTGTCTCCCACCATCTCTGAGAGAGGCCAATATTTCACTTATACTTAAAAAAAGAGAAGGATCCGGAAGACTGTGCTTCATACAGGCCCATCTGCTCTTAAATGTGGACTTTAAGATCCTCTGTAAGGCTCTAGCGTTAAGGCTGGAGACTGTGTTGCCCTCTATTATTAAAGAGGATCAGACGGGCTTCATAAAGGGTCGCAGATCTTCTAATAACGTTAGGAGGCTGCTTAACGTAATTCAAGCCTGCCAACAGCAGTCAATACAGGGATTGGTGATTTCTTTAGATGCAGAGAAGGCATTTGACCGAGTTGAGTGGCCGTACCTTTTCTATACTCTAGACCAGTTTGGTCTGGGCGCAGTTTTCATAAGATGGGTAAAGGTTCTCTACAGTGTACCTCTCACTGCGGTCATTACCAACGGGGTACGATCAAGCAATTTTAATATTTCTAGGGGCAGCCGGCAGGGCTGTCCCGTTTCACCATTACTTTTTACGTTGGTGATTGAACCGTTGGCAGAGGCCATTCGTGGGGATCGCAATATATCAGCTCCAGAAGTGGGGTCAAAATTACATAAGATCTCGCTGTATGCAGATGATGTTCTAATTTTCTTGACAAATCCAGCAGTCTCAGTGCCTTGCCTGATACAATGCATTCATGCGTTTGGTGCTTTTTCAGGATATAAGATTAATTTTGCTAAATCAGAGGCTATGCCTATAGGTGGTCTTATGAAAGAGTTGGCTTTTGAGTGTGACTATAGATTCCCATTTAGGTGGTCACAGGGGGGGTTTTGTGTATTTGGGCATATTCATTACTCCAGTTCTGGATTGGCTGTTCAAAGCCAATATTACTCAATTATTTGAAAAAATTAAACAAGATCTCCAAAGATGGGAGGCATTTCCAGTCTCATGGTTGGGTCGGATAGTGCTTATTAAGATGAATATTCTCCCTCATTTGCTATACCCTATACGGATGCTCCCCCGATTTTCAATAAACAAACACTCAGGAGACTGAACAGTTGGTTCAGCTCCTTTATCTGGCACCATAAACGGCCCCTCATTAAATTAGCCAAACTGCAGTTGCCTCACAGATTGGGGGGAGTAAACCTTCCGGACATTAAAAATTACCAATTAAGCTCCCTTTTGACCTACATAAGTGATTGGGTTTGTGGGGACCCTCTTTCAATATGGCTAGATATCGAAGACTCCCAGGCAAGGTGCCCCCTTACCAGTTTGCTGTTTTTGGACAAGGTGACGACAGTTAGGGAATATTGCCATAACCCAATAGTCATCAATACTGTTAAAGCATGGAGGGCAGTTCGGCAGAGGGAATGTAATATTGGTAAAACATCTTTGTTTACACCTTTAGTGGGTATGCTGAGCTTTTAACCCGGTATGATAGATTCAGGATTGAAACGTTGGGCAGCTAGGGGTATATCTTGCGTGGTCGATTTATTTGAGGGAGAAGCAATGATGTCCTTCAATCAGTTAGTACGGAAGTACAAGTTACCTCTTAGAGACCTCTTTCGTTTTTTTCAAGTTAGGGATTTTATTCAAAAAAGGACCACACTTGTAACTGATCCCTACAAATCTGACATAGAAAGAGGGGTACTAAGGGCTAGAGTACACTCTCTGTCAGTACTCTATATCAACAGTTGGGGGGTGCCACCTCAGATGAGTCTGATCGACTCTGCAAGATGTGTGAAAGAGAGCTGGGTGTTGGAAGTTTCTTCAGAGGCATGGGAGGATATTTGGTAGAATGCAAGGAAGATATCAATTTGCAATAGGACCCATGTTTTACAGTTGAAGATTCTCCACAGGGTCCACTTAGCCCCAGACCGTTTGTCAAAATTTAGACCAGGGGTATCTTCAGCATGCCCCAAGTGCAAGGTCTGTACGGGTACTCTTACCCATTGTCTTTGGTCTTGTGATAGGCTTCAAACATATTGGAGCGCTGTGGTGGGTGCAATGGAGAGGATTTTAGGTGTAGGGGTGGAGAAGGACCCTATTTCACTCCTTTTGTGCCTACCCATTGTATTTCCTGCAGACTCGCATAAGGCAAAACTTTTCAATATTCTTACATTCTGTGCAAGGAAGAATATCTTGCTAGGTTGGATATCAGAAAACCCCCCCAGGCCTGTCGGGTTGGTGGAAGATTGTTATGGAGCATATTCCCCTTGATTTTCTCACAAATATGGAACACCACAAAACTGAGAATTTTTTCAAGACATGGCAACCCTTTTTGAAATACCTAGAGATTGTGTTTCATGGGTCCAGGGAAGAGGAACTGTGAATGTTTTGTTTGGCTGGGCTGAGTTATTACTATTTATTTGTTTGTTGTTAGGTATTTATTTAGTTAGTTAAATAACTAGTTTAGGTTTTTTAAAATTTCATACTTCCCTATATATGTTTATACATTCGTATAGGAGGGTGGGTTGGGGAATTTTTTTTATTATTCGGGTTTAGTTTTGTACTATTTTTGTACTGTTTTGAATTGCATTGTTTTGTATTTGTAATATTTAAAAAAATGGACAGTGAAGCAGTTGAATCCGAATCTAGGACCCTGAATCGAAATGAAGAGAACTATGATGGCATGAGGTGTAGATTTGGCAAGGGGAGACTTACTAAAGGGCTGGATGTAGGCAGGAGGATAGGCAGTGGTCCATGAATTACAGTAATACATGAATTACTGTGCATGAATTACAGTAATTTGTCATTCTTGTCTGGTGAAAAATAAGAGGAAAAGTGGCTCAATCATGATGTACAAAGAAATTAGGAACAGTATTAGATTTGAAGAGGAGACTGATAAAACTGCCAGGGAAAAAAAAAAGCAAGACTGAGGATTGGGAGTATTTTAGCAATCAGCAAAAGAGGGACAGAATGTTGGATCAAGAGGAAGGAAATAGAGAGTGAGAGTAAAATTCCAGGGCGCATAGGAACTGACTATAAAAACTTTCATAAATATGGAAAGAAAAAAAATAGTAAAGACAATTGTAATTCCCTTATGGACAGGAGCCAGGCAAATTATAATGCTAAACAAAGAAATGGCAGAAAAGACAGCACGAATAATGTCTCAGAAATGATTGGGGGTTCCAGTTTCTGGTAAGAAGGTGGAATTGAAAGATATCAGCATCAGTAAGAAAATGATGTGGAAATTAATGCAGTTAAAGACCAACAAACCACAAAGTCCTGATAAATCTATACCCCAAAATACTAAAGGAAATGGCTCTGGAAATATTGGATACATCGGTGGTCATCCAAAAATCTATAGACTTAGAGCAGTTCCTGCAACTTGGAGAGTGGCAAATATAATCCCACTATTTAAAAAGGGAGAGAAAGAAACAAGGTTACAGTTAAGTTAGCCTAACATCAGTACAGGGGAAAATCCTAGAGTCTATCATAAACTGAACATTTGGAAAACATTAATGGATTGGACCAAGCCAACATGGGTCTACAAAAAGCAAATCATGCTTCACAAATCTGCTAGAGCTTTTTGATGATATAACTTGCAGAAAAATAAGGAAGAACCAGAGGACAGAATTTTCAGAAGGCTTTTCATGAGGTCCCCCATAAGAGGTTAGTGGGCAAAGTTAAATTATTTGGTAATTGACAAATGAAACAGAATGAAATCAAATAGGTCTTTTTCTGAGTGTCAGGCAATGGTTAATGGGGTTTTGCAAGGATCAGTGCTTAAGCCCCAGCTGTTCACAATATATGTAAATGGTCTGGATGAAGGGACCAAATGCATCATTTCCTCGTTTACTGATGAGACAAAACTGGGTTGGATTGTAAAGAGACACCAAAGTAGTTTTGACAGTATAGCAAATGTAAAACTGTACTCTTCGGTGTGGAAGGGAAGACTATTATTTAAATTGTGATATATTTGGAAGTGTAGATATACAAAGGATTCTAGGTTAGTGAAAGTAGAGAGACCAGTTACGCAAGCAATTTGGAAGGCAAAAGAGTTCAGAATTAGGGATGCTTTATTGTAGTTATACAGGGCCTTGGTGAGACCACAGCTGGAGTGTTGCTTGCAGTTTTGGTCTCCGGACCTAAGGAAGGATGCAGCCGCCATGGAAGTTCACTAGATCTACATGCTAGGGATGGCAGGACTGTCCAAAGCAGAGAGATTGGTTTGACTGGGCCTGTATTCATTAGTGTTAAGAAGGATGAGAGAGGATCTGATTGAAATGTATGAAATTTTAACAGGGCTGGACAGACTAGATCCAGGGTGGATGTTTCCCCTGGTTGGAGAGTCTAGAACCAGAGGACATAGTCTCAGGACATGGGCTAGACTGTTTAGGACTGAGATGAGGTTAAATGTCTTCACACAAAGGGTAGTGAAGCTATGGAATTCTCTACCACAGAAATTTGGAGAGCAAGTCACTGAATATATTCAAGAAAGAGAGATGTATTTTTAAATTTTAAATGCAAAAAGGGGGATGGAGGATAGGAATATGGAATTGAGATAGAAGATTAGCCATGATCACATTGAATGGCAGAGCAGGCTTGAGGGCCTTAACGGGCCTTGTTGCGATGTTTCTGTGTAAATATTGAATGAATGTTCAGGTTGATGGCCAAGTAGTGATGTGAATGAATAGAATGAAGAAGAAAGTCTGAAACTGGTGTTTATACCAGAAAATGATCATATGCCAGAGAACAAACCTCTAATAGTGTGGAATCTCCCTCCAGCAGAGGTACTTATGACCATGCGGTTTTAGTATCTGCCAAAAATAATTAATAATACATTAATGAGATGCAACACCAAAGGAATTTAGAGTTTCTTGTGACGTACCAGAAGAAAAGGAAGAGATAGGCAGTGATGTACTGAAAAAGAAGGGATTTTTTTTAGATTAGATTAGATTAGATTAGATTACTTACAATGTGGAAACAGGCCCTTCGGCCCAACAAGTCCACACCGACCCGCCGAAGCGTAACCCACCCAGACCCATTCTCCTACATTTACCCCTTCACCTAACACTACGGGCAATTTAGCTTGGCCAATTCACCTAACCTGCACATTTTTGGACTGTGGGAGGAAACCCACGCAGACACGGGGAGAATGTGCAAACTCCACACAGAGAGTCGCCTGAGGCGGGAATTTAACCCGGGTCTCTGGCGCTGTGAGGCAGCAGTGCTAACCACTGTGCCACCGTGCCGCCCACAAATGTGAGGTTATGGTTGCTAACATTTTGAAAGGTGACCAGGTGATAAAATTTGGGTGAACTCTGCTGAGAAAGTAATCTTAAATCTTTTTGGCTCTTTTAGCCTCATGGTAATGAGAGTGCAGATCAATCAATGTAAAATTTATGTTCCTGCAGGGTGACGCTTTTCAGAGGGAAGCACTATCCCATAAACTCAGGAGACACAATATGGCAGTTATGGAAACTAAGTTAATACATCTGGTTTGAATAATGTTTCCAAAGTGTTTAATTTATCATTTGTTTTGCTGAAGATAAATAGAAGTAGATCCTGTAATGTTCTATTACTATAAAGGAAAACTTTCAAGCATTTTGAAAATGCATGCTGATGATTTCATTTGTGGTATGAGAGGAAGATGCAGAGGTATTGTAGAATGATTTGGACAGGCTGAGTGAGTGGGCAAATGTATTGTAGATTAAGTATAATGTGGATAAATGTGAGGTAGCAAAGGCAGATTATTATCTGACTGGTGATAAATTGGTAAGCAGGTGCTCTACTCGCAGCTTTGAAATGGTAGATGAGCCCCAGGTAGACAGAAGAAGCGCTTCAGAATACCCTCAAGGCCTAACTAACAAAGTGTGGCATTCCGACAGATGCCTGGGAAACACGAAGACTGCCCAAAGTGGAGGAGGAGCATCCAAAAAGGCGTCAAGCACCCCGAGACTTGTCATCGTGGAAAAAGAGGAAGCCAAACATAAACAATGAAAAGAGCATACTGCCACACCAACACCCCACCCACCCCTTCCCATGATCACTTTCTGCCCCAAAGGTAACAGTGTCCAGAACTGCGTTGGTCTGTACAACCACCTATGGACCTGAGAGTGGAAGAGAATCATTGTCATCTAGAAGGGACCATGAATGAAAGAAAATGGGAAGTGCACTGAGACCTGGGTATCCTTGGACATCAGTCGCTGAAAGTAAACAGGCACTGAAGAAGAGTACAGGACCATGAATGTCTTTGTGCAATTGTACAGAGCCTTAATGAGGTATTATATGCCGTTCAGGTCTCCTTATCCAAGGAAAGATGTTCTGAACATGGGAGGAAATGCAGCAAACATTTAGCAGACTCATTCTCAGGGTGACAGGACTCATTTATGAAGAGAAACTGAATAATTTAGAACTTTATTCACTAGAGTTCAAAGGAAATGGGGGGGGGGGTGTCTCACAGAAAATAAAAAAAACTAACAAGATTAAACAAGATAAATGAAGGAAGGATGTTGCTGATAACTGGAGAGTTCAGAACCAAAGGTCCCAGTTTAAAGTCATGGGGAAGGCCATTTAGGACTGAACTGAGGAGAAATTTCTTCACCCAGAGTTTGGTGAGCCTGTGGAATTCTCTGCCACAGAAAACAGATGAGGCCAAATCATTGACATTGTACTAGAAGGAGTTGGGTTTAGTTTTAGGGCTAAAGGGATCAAAAACCATTGGAAGTGCAATTGTCTTTTGCTAATTTGTATTCTGGGACTTTTATTTGAGACTTGAGTGATTTTAACAATTTTGCATACTTTCCCCTAAACCCAAGTCCATCCTCTTGATTTATTATTTGTTCATTGCTATTTTATGAAAACAAAAAATTAACAGGAAGATGAGATGAAGGTAAAACAGTTTGTGGATAGATTCACAAAATTGGCTTCAACTTCTAGTCTGTATGGAGAGAGAGGGTCTCTGAAGACTGCAATATTAAGCTTCCAAATGGAGATACCAATGATAAATAATTTACTACTTGTAGGAAGAGGAGGAGGATCAAATTATGGCACAGCAAGCATGTTTAATCGGCAGCACCAATGAACAACTGAACTTTACTTACAACATGCAACAAGCAGTGTATAAACCCAGAATGTTCACTCAATAAATCTTAAGTTGTGATTCAGCCTGGAAAGCCTACACACACTCTACTGAGCAAGATTTACAGAGCAGCATGAGAGGAGAAAGTGAGGTCTGCAGATGCTGGAGATCAGAGCTGGAAATGTGTTGCTGGAAAAGCGCAGCAGGTCAGGCAGCATCCAGGGAACAGGAGAATCGACGTTTCGGGCATAAGCCCTTCTTCAGGAATCATTCCTGAATGATTCCTGAAGAAGGGCTTATGCCCGAAATGTCGATTCTCCTGTTCCCTGGATGCTGCCTGACCTGCTGCGCTTTTCCAGCAACACATTTCCAGAGCAGCATGAGAGCAAAGACTACATTTGTAGTTGTGAGAAGAGTAGAACAACGGTGATTTTTGTTTTGTGATAGGCTTGCTGTAGAGAACTAGCCAAATAAGTTTATTTATTATGTACACTTGTGTCAAGCAAGCCACAGACATCCTGTTTTCCAGGACTGACCAACGTATCAAAATGACACTACTTCCAAACAAGTATTTAAATGTGCAATAAAGTTCAGTAGAGTTGCAAAATTTCGCAGATTTCTGTGGACAGTCAACTGTGTTTGGTAATAAATGACATGACTGTTAAGCTGTGTTATTACATCTTCACAAGTGAATATCTTTTTCCTGAATAAAGTATCACTTTCACTTTTAGGCACTGACTGAAATGCAAGTTACTGCAAGATATGCTCACAATAATTTCAATATTTGGAAGTCGAGCATTGCTACACTTTTTTACGAAATCAAGGGTAGTTGATGGAGTGGCACTTCCTATGTCTTAGCACACCATGACTGCTGCAAAGTACTGCTCCAGTGATCAGCATAGCAGAACCAGGATTCAATTAAAATAAGCATTAGAGAAGCTATAATGATCACTTCAGTGGTTGGATAAACTGTTAGCGGGCAGGTAGAGGCGGAGGGTTGCCCTAAAATATGCTGGTGGCATTGGCTCATGAATTGAAATCTATTGGTTCTCCATTGTTTCACTTTTGTAATTGACGTAGAGTTGTTCAACTCAGCAGTGGTGGAAAAATAGATACTGATGGTGGCTAATTGCCTTGAGGCTCAAGATGCAGCAAATATACAAATAACTTCAAGAGAAGTGAAAGAATCTTCTTTGGGATGTCTTCATTCAAACATCATTTAGTTCTTCTCACAACATATCTTCTGTCAGAGCAGCAGATTAGTCGGTTGATATTCAGAATTTTTTTGTTCGTCAAACCACTTCCTATCTTCGTTTCATTGGTTGCCTATAACATCAGTTCAGATTTGTCACTGTTTTATGTTGAGCCAGTCAACATACTTGATGCATGAAGTGTGACAAACATAAATTGTGCATAATAGTTTAAACAAAATAGTATATTGATATAAAAGCTCCAGACTATATTTAAAATTAGGAACAAATGCAGAATGGTGGAGAAACTCAGCAAGTCTGGCAACATCTGTGGAGAGAGAAACCGTTAATGTTTCAAGTTAAGCATGCCTTTTCATCAGGACTCTGAATATTCAGCATGATGGCTAATTGCTGCCATTAGCTTTTAAGAATACAACAGATTACTGTCAGCTATCTGCTGGTCCATATAAGTGACCATTACAATCACTTTGTAGTTATTTAAACATCTAAGAGAGATTGTATAGGATTTGTTTATGAAAACTGGAGAAGTAAGAAAGGAGCTTAATATAAAACACATTTGAAAACATCAAAAAAAATACAATCAATGGCTGTTGGAAGGATAAGAGCTTGTGTTGCTACCCCTTGTAACTGGACAGTACCTATCTTGGCACTCCTGATTTGGGAATATGATGCTGAGAAGGCACAAACCTGATGTAATTGGCATTGCATACTCCTGCAATATGCTCCAGCATTAATTTTGAATTGTGGTATCCTTCAATAGTATGAGGATAATGGGATTTCTTTGGCCCAAGCCACAGATACCTCGGTGCAAACCATTGCAATCATGCAGAAAGTTATGTTTCTGATAGATTCTAGAAAAATTAGAGTACTGGCCTATCCTGTGCTTCACACAGTCGAAGACTGGTGATTATAGTTGTGTTTTCAAAACATCCCTGTGGATCTTGATTGACAATTTGTGCCACCAACAACCAAAGAGCACTGATCTCAAAGGCCAGGCATGATTACTAACATATGGTTGAGTTAATAGCTACGACCATCTTCATTTTCTGACTGGGTTGTCAGAGCCTATTTGGTCTAAAGTGGTAAAGGAAAACCGCAAGGTAGTCTAATTTAAAAAAACTCTTGCCTTAAATAAGATATACTTTACTGAATGATAGCAGTCAGGTCACTTGATCCAGTAGTTTGATAGAAATTGTTACTGAGACTATTGGGGGAACTTTGGAAAACATATCTGTTTCCTTCAAGTTCCTAGTTTTGTGTTTTCCCAGTCAAGTCCTTATGCTACCATTAGATTGGATGGACATTAATGTAGTCTTCAGCATTAACTGTTCTAAAACCATTATCTGGTTGGATAAGACAGATATTAGGAAAATCTGCCCTATCGATTCTTGTATAATTATGGTTTTATATTTATTCAGCATGCTATCACTAGTATGAACTTAACATATTTAATGTTGCACATATGTTACAAATGTTTTATTTTAAAGCCATATGGTTGAAATTGCTCTATTTGTAATTAACAATTATAGAAAAGTGTATAGTGTACAGACAAATGGACTATAAATGTGCTAATGAGTTTTGCATAAATATTGTGGGAAGCAATTTTAACACTTACCTCTGCTATCAATTGCACACCCCTTCAAGTTACAGACTCTTATCTTAAATCTTTGGGCAATTCACTGAGTTTAGTGTTTTCCTCTAGTGATTTCTCTGCTCCATTATTTTACTAATCTTGCTGTAAAGTTCTGAGGTGTTTCAATTTCATCTATGTAGTTTTCTGTTTATTTTTGTGATTCAGGACCTTATCTGATTTGCCTTTTGTTGCACTCATGCAGCAAGATCAATCATGACTTATGCATAGAGATCCAACTTCATCTTATTAACGAGTATTCATTGGCCTTGTAAGGGGCAGACACAATGATAGAACTGAGGCTGTATCCAGAACTACCTAACCTGGGAGTTGTATCACTCAGAAGTTCATCTAGTGAAAGGATCACATTGGCTTCAAAGGTTGAAAGATACCTGGGCCAAAGAAGCAACCTGAACTTCTGAAGAATAAGATTCAAAAAATTGACTATTGACCCTCAACGGCTTAGCTACCTGAGATGCACCATATAAATAAAACTCTTAATGATCTCACTTCTACTGCATAATATGGAGGTGCCAGTGTTGGACTGGAGTGGACAAAGTTAAAAATCACACAACACCTGGTTATAACCCAGTGTTATGTGATTTCTAGCTTTCTACTGTATACGTATTGGTGGGTGTGACTGGTATAACAGCTAGGATCAAGTTCCAGGTAGATCCGGGACCTTTAATTTGTTCATCCATGTGAGATTTCCTTGCATTAAATTCAATAGTTTTCTTGTTTTTAACCATCAAGCTGTGCAAGACTGCTAATAATACAAGATAGAAATATAATATGTTACTCCAGCAATATGCCTTAACTGTAACTTCAAAATAGCTTCACTGTGTATCTTTCATCTTTTGTACTAATTGCCCTCTGACTGAGATTTACTTTTCCCTGGGAGTTTATCCTGTTGTCCCATAACTACTAAGAACACTTGGAATGGGCAAATAATTAGCAAAGGTGGGGGGTGGGGGCATGTAAGTTCCACACAGATAACAATGAGATTGCAGTTTGGTACGAAGAATAGAGCACAAATGTGAGGAAGGTACAACTCTACAAGGGGTACAGGAACACCAGTATCTTTGTTCAAATATATTAATCACGAAAGGCTGTAGGTTTGCAAGATTGGAGCAGAGAGAATTAAGTAATAAGTTTTATTTCTAGGGGGATAGAATTGAAAAATGAAGTTAAGTAAAGTTAAACCTAAAATGAGCAATGATTCAACTGCATGTAGAGTACTAAAGGCACTAGAGAGGGTGAGAGAAAATGTGCAGAAATGGGTGGGTATATATATCAGCAAGGTATTGATAGGCTGGGTCTCTCTCTGACAAAAAAAAGCTGAGGAATGACCAAATACAAGTCCTTAAACTATGAGATATTTTGATAGGGGATGCAGAAAGAATGTTTCTTCATACAGAAAACAGTATAACTAGAGGTTGTTAATATAAGGTAGTTACCAAAAAATCCAATAAGGAATTCAGAAGCGCCTTTTCTTAAAACAAAAAGGTGAGAATATGGAACTCGTGACCGCAATGAGTAGTTGAAGTGAATCGTACAGATACATTTAATGTGAGAAAGAAATAACTGGGTACGATGGTAGACAAATATGAATAATGATGGGAGGAGGCTGGAGTGGAGGGTTATCAATGTGGATTTCACCAGTTTCCTCATTTCCCCTTCCCCCACCTCACCCCAGCTCCAGCCTTCCAGCTCAGCACTGCCCTCATGACCTGTCCTACCTGCCCTGTCCTACCCGTCTATCTTCCTTTCCACCTATCCACTCCACTCTCCTCTCTGACCTATCACCTTCATTCACACCCCCATTCACCTATTGTACTCTATGCTACTTTCTCCCCATCCCTACCCCCTCTCATTTATCTCTCCACTCTGCAGGCACCCTACCTCTATTCCTGATGAAGGGCTTTTGCCCGAAACGTTGATTTTCCTGCTCCTCGGATGCTACCTGACCTGCTGTGCTTTTCCAGCACCACTCTAATCTAGACTCTGGTTTCCAGCATCTGCAGTCCTTGTTTTTATCTGGAGGGTTAGCATGGCCTGGCCTGGCCTGGCCTGGCCTAGTTGAGCCAAATAGAAAGTATCTGTGCCATGTATCCTATGTACAGTAATGCTATGTAAAATACTCAGCTTGTGTGCTATAAACCCTTTTTAGTTTCTGTCATTTACAACACGAGGCTCTACTGAATTTGAATTTATGTCCCAAATATGAAATAGCTATGTGCTAATCAAGATAGTCCATCCCAGCTGCTATACTTCAGAAATGAACAGCATGAGGACCAAAACTGCATTCAGCTAACTGATTTCAAAGATGTGTTGTATGCTATTGAGCAAGCTGTTATAACCAGGAGTGTCAACAAGTTTCCTTTGCATATTTAAGTTTGTTGTAATATGCAAGCAAAAAAAAATCAAAGAAACTTTAGATCATTTGATCATGAGTGATGAAGGAATGCAAACCTCTCACTATGAGTCCAATGAAGTTGGTGTACCCAGAATTTTGCTCCAAGTGACTAACCAAAGCAGAATTATAAAGTGACAATTACATATTTGTGGCAAACAACAGAGATGCCATCAGTTGAAACGATGGCACAGTGGTAAAGATGACCTGTGAAGATGTTTCCATCATACGAACTATGTCCAACTTGCTGTGGCTGTAGAACAGTTGCAATTCCAGGATTGCTTAGCTTAATATATTTTGTTCCAACAACACTCGGGCATTCATTTGAAGAAAATTCTACAATCATCATCATTTTGGTAGATCAGTATCAGCACACCTGGTTTAAAAGAAATGTTAAGATTCATTCCTTTCTCCAAGAGAAATTTATGCTGAGCATGAACCTTACAGGATTTTGGTTTTGGTACGTTCTTAAGTAAACATCCAAGCATCTAGTTGATTTAAATGGAAAGATCAGGATAAGTGTCCAGATGACAAATGAGTGAAACTAAGCTAATAAAAGATTTACTGGAACATTTTTCACTGAGGACCTTGACATAACGGATAGTTAAATAGTTGAATGATAGCACACGAAAAAAATCCAAGCTCAGCTCAAACTATTAACAAACCTAAGTGATGTTTGTTTATAAAACCAATCTCATTTAGCAGGAGGAACATTTTGATCATGATGTTGACAAAAACCTTATTCTTTGGTATTACGTACAAAGTAAAAAATAAAGGCACTGTGTTCTGACTAGACCATAGGGTGGCGCTCCCATTAGAGAGTGAGAGAGATAACTGGTGGTGGTTTGACCTAAGGGTCACCATGTTTCAGGTGAGGGGAGAGGTTGAGGAGTCTTTCATGATAACCCCGGCAGTGCAGAAATTGAACCTATGCTGGTGGCGTAACTCTACACACGTAGCCTCAACTGAGCCTAATGACTAGTGTAGAACTGTTTGCATTTATTGTTGAGCCTGTTTACATTTACCGTTGAGAATGAGCTGCAGAATCCAATAAAAAGTTTATAAATAGTACTTGCAAGATTTTTGCAAAACAAATGTAACAGTGTGAATTTGAACAGGTCACATTGACCTTTTAACTTACAATTAGTCTAATTGTAATGAAGAGAAAACAGGTGGTGTTCTTGAAGAATTTTGCACTGAAACATTTTTATTTCATGTTTCCTGTCACCTGCAATGTGATGCCTTAGTCAGCTTAATACCTGTGTAACTAATAGAGATTATGGGTTTACAACCTTACTGTGATCACCAGCTACTGGAGTGTATCATAGGCCAGTGTGTAATTCAAGTTTCTTTGAAAAGTGTGTCAAACAAAAGCTATTACAATAAACTAGTAAGTGTTTTATTTAGAAAATACAGACAAATGAATAGTTTGAGTCATAAACTTCACTGTCCTTTATATGTAAAAATAATAAAGACGCCACTCATTCTATAAATGTCCTTTGTATTATTTATTCGTGGGATGGGGTTTTTGCTGCCAAGACCAGTATTTGTTGCCTATCCCTGAATGTCCTTGAGATGTTGATGCTGTGTGACTTACTTGAACTACTGTCATGATTTGGAGGTGCCACTGTTGGACAAAGTTTAAATATCACACAACACCAGGTTATAGTCCAAAATGTTTATTTGGAAGCTATAGCTTTCAGAGCATTGCTCCTTCATCAGGTGGTTGTGGAGTATAAGATCGTAAGACACAGAATTTATAGCACAAGTTTACAATGTCCTATTTTAACTTTAAACTACTGTTGTCCATTTGGTGCAGGCACATCCACAGGGTGTAGATTTATAGTCATAGAGGTGTAAAGCACCGAAACAGACCCTTTGGTCCAACTCGTCCATGCCGACCAGATATCGCAACCAATCTAGTCCCACCTGCCAGCATCTGGCCCATATCCTTCCAAACCCTTCCTATTCATATACACATCCAGATGCCTTTTAAATGTTGCAATTGTGCAAGCTTCCACCACTTTGTCTGGCAGCTCATTCTATACACATACCACCCTCTGCCCCTTAGGTCTTTTTTATATCTTTCCCCCTCTCACCCTAAACCTATTTCTTCTAGTTCTGGTCTCCCCCACCCCAGGAAAAAGACTTTCTCTATTTATTCTATCCATGCCCTTAAGGTTTTGTAAACCTCTATAAGGTCACTCCTCAGCCTCCGATATTCCAGGGAAAACAGCCTTAGCCAATTCAACCTCTCCCAATTCAAATCCTCCAACCCTGGCAACATCCTTATAAAACTTTTCTGAACCCTTTCAAGTTTCACAACATCTTTCCCATAGGAAGGACACCAGAATTGTACGCAATATTCAAACAGCGGCCTAACCAATGTCCTGTACAGCTGCAACATAACCTCCCAACTCCTGTACTCAATACTCTGACCAATAAAAGAAAGCATACCAAATGCCTTCTTCACTATCCTATCTACCTGCGACTCCAATTTCAAGGAGCTATGAAGCTGCACTCCAAGGTCTCTTTGTTCAGCAGCACTCCCTAGGACCTTACCATTAAGTGTATAAGTCCTGCTAAGATTTGCTTTCCCAAAATGCAGCACCTCACATTTATCTAAATTAAAGTCCATCTGCCACTTCTCAGCCCATTGACCCACCTGATCAAGAGCCTGTTGTAAACTGGGGTAACCTTCTTCGCTGTCCACTACACCTCCAATTTTGGTGTCATCTGCAAACTTACTAACTATACCTCTTATGCTCACATCCAAATCATTGATACAAATGATGAAAAGTAGTGGACCCAGCACTGATCCTTGTGGCACTCCACTGGTCACAGGCCTCCAGTCTGAAAGACAACCTTCCACCACCACCCTCTGTCTTCTATCTTTGAGCCATTTCTGTATCCAAATGGCTAGTTCTCCTGGTATTCCATGAGATCTAACCTTGCTAACCAGTCTCCCATGGGGAACTTTGTCATAAGAGAACTGCAGATTTTTGATTCAGTGACAGTGAATGAAAGTGAATATGGCTTTGAGGGAAACTGGTAGCTCATGGTGTTCTTGTGTCTGCTGTCCTTGATCTTCCAGGATGTGGAAGTTGCTGAACATGGCTTGACGAATTGCTATAATGTACCTTGTTTATGGTAACCACTTCTGGGAATGGGTACTAATGGAGGAGGGGGTGAATGTTTAAGGTGGTGGCAGGGGTGCCAATCAAGCCAGCATGCGTTGTCTTGGATTGTATCTAGCGTCTTGAGTAACAATGTAGGGTTTTCCATCGTAGATAGGCCATGTCTGACAGGTTTGATTACATTTTTTGATGTCCAGATGAGAATAAGGCAGTTAATGTGTTCTCAGTGGACTTCAGTAAGGCTTTTTAAAATTATTTCTTCATTTGTGGGATGTGGGCATCATTGGATGGCCAGCAATTATTGCCCATTCCTAGGTCCCCTTGAGAAGGTTGTGGTGGGCTGCCTTCTTGAACCGTTGCAGTCTAACTGCTGTGGGTTGACCCACAATGCCATTAGGAAGGGAATTTCTGGAATTTGACCCAGTGACAGTGAAGGAATGGCAATATATTTCCAAGTCAGGATGGTGAATGTCTAGGAGGGGAACTTGAAGGTGGTGGTATTCCTTTATATCTGTTCCCACATACCCCTTGTCCTTCTAGATGGTCATGGTCAAGGTGTTGGTGTGAGGATCTTTGGTGAATTTTTGCTTCTGCTGAGTGTTTGTGGTGGAGGGAGTGGATGCTTGTAGATGTACTTAGATTACTTACAGTGTGGAAACAGGCCTTTCGGCCCAACAAGTCCACACCGACCTGCTGAAGCGCAACCCACCCAGACCCATTCCCCTACATTTCACCCAATACTACGGGCAATTTAGCATAGCCAATTCACCTAACCTGCACATTTTTGGATTGTGGGAGGAAACCGGAGCACTTGGAGGAAACCCACGCAGACACGGGGAGAATGTGCAAACTCCACACAGTCAGTCACCTGAGGTGGGAATTGAACCCGGGTCTCTGGCGCTATGAGGCAGCAGTGCTAACCACTGTGCCACCGTGCCGCCCAGTGTAGTACCAGTCAAGTGAACTGCCTTGTCTTGGATGGTGTCAAGCTCCTTGAGTACTGTTTGGGGCTTCACTCAGCCAGGCAAGTGGGAAGTATTCCATCAAACTCCTCACATCTGTCTTGTAAATGGTGGGCAGGCTTTGGTGAGTCGGAGGTGAGTTATTTGCCACAGTATTCCTAGCCTTTGACTTGATTTTATTGTCTCTCTGTTCATATGGTGAGGGCAGTTGAGTGTCTGGTCAATGATAACCCCCAGGATGTTAATATTAACAAAGTGTTGCATTGAAGACTGATAAGAAGGTAAGAGCTCATAGCATCCAGGGCAGTTTGGTAAATTGGATCCAAAATTGGCTTTTTGGTAAGAGGCAGAGGGTGATGGTAAAACGTTGTTTTTGTGATTGGAAGCCTGTACCCAGTGGACTACTGCAGGACTTGGTGATGAGTTCTTTGTAATTGTGTACGTTAATGATCTAGACATGAATGTAGGATTATTAAGTATGGAGGTGACATGAAAATTGGTGATGTGGTAAATAGGGAAGAGGAAGGTCTTATTCTACAGGATAGGCTGATCAGATGGGCAGAATAGTGATAAATGGAATTTAACATTGGAATATGTGAGGTGATGCATTTGGAGAGAACTAACAAGACAAGAATATTCAATGAATGGTAGGACCACAAAAGTATAGAGGATCAAAGGGGCCTTGGTGTGCATATTCACCAAGGCAATAGGACAAGTGGATAACATGATTAAGGCAGCATATGGAATATTCACTTTTACTGGTTGAGGCATTGAGTACAGGGGAGGTTATGATGGAGCTCTATAACACATTAGTAGGGCCACAGCGTACTGTTCTGAATGCTACATTTTAGGAAGGAAGTGATCTCTCTAGAGAGGGTGCAGAGGAGAATTCACAGGATGTCGCCTGGCCTGGTGTGTGTCAGTTATGAAGAGAGACTGGATAGGATGGGCTTGATTTCCTCAGAGCAAAGAAAGCTGAGAGGGGACCTGATTGAGGTGTACAAAGTTAGGGAAAAGATAGTACAGATAGGAAGAAATGTTTCCTCTTATTAGAGGGGCCAATAACCTTGGGTCATAGATTTAAGTTGAGGGCAGGAATTTTAGAGGGGATTTAAGGTAGAATGTTTTCACTCAGAGGATGGTGGATATCTGGACCTCACTGCCTGACAGGGTGCTAGAAGTGGGCATCTTCAAAGCATTAAAGAAGTATATAGATAAACATTTGAAACACCATAGCATACGAGGCGATGGCCTGAGTGCTGGAAAATGGGAGTAGTGTTGTAAAACTCTGTTTTATCACTCCTGACTTGTGCTTTGTAGATGACGGACAAGCATTAAGAAGTTATGAGATGAATTACTCATTACAAAATTCCCAACCTCTGACCTAGCCTTATCGCTAAAGTATTTACATTGCTGACCTGGTTCAGTATCTGGTCAATAGTACTCTCCAGCTTGGTGGTGTGAGGGGAATTCAGCCATGGTGATGCTGTTTAATGTCAAGGGGAGATAATTACATTTTATTACAAATGGTCGTTGATTAACACTTGTTTAGCACAAATGTTAGTTGCTACTTGTCAGCCCAAGCTTGAAATTTGTCTAAGTCTTGCTGCACGTGGACACGGCCTTTTCAGTATCTGACTGTGTGTAATTATAGGTGAACATCATCACTTCTGACTTCATGATGGATAAAGGTAAATGATGAAACAGCTTGAAGATTAGGACAATATCCTGAAGAACACCTGTAGCTATATCTTAAGACTGAAATGAATGGTTTCTAGCTTTTTATTTGTTCTTTGTTGTCCATCTCTATATTCCCTTTCTACTAAACTTGAACAAATGGCTTACTAAACCAGAGTCAATTATATTACTGTTGTTACCAAACCAGATTGAAAATTGAGATATTTCCTTCTTTGAAGTGACATGAATAAACAAGATTTTTCTTATAGCAGTCAATGATAATTCCGTGGTGACCATTACAGGGATTAGTTTTCAATGATTATAAATTATTGTTAATTCAATTTAAATTCCACTTGCTGCTGTGATGGAATTTGAACTTGTGTCTCCAGAGCACTAATCTGAGCCTCTGTATTACTGTTTAAATGATATTATCACCTGTGTTACAGCACCCCTAGATTGGCACTGCATTTTTAGTAATAACTGGTGCTAGTAATAGCAGAGAAAATACCGGGCCATGGAGCGAAAGATTGTGGTTGAATATAAGATCTGCTCATGGCCCACAGTGCCTCTAGGCTGCCCATGTTTTCAGCTACTGAATCTGTTCTGAATCTGTTGGTTAGCACAGTGGTAAAGCTATATGATCCAAGAAGAATGTCCTCTATATAAAGCCTGGGCTTTGTCTTCCCAAGGGCTGTGTGGTGGTAACTTCAACCAACACGTGTCTTGGACAGATTTCTCTGCAAATGGTAGTTAAGGGTGTCCCACCACCTACCCCAAGATCAAATCTAGCAGACATGACTTCAAGATTTGTCCAGTTCTGTTAATAGTGGTATTACCAAGACATTGTTGAAGTCCTCCACACAGTGTATTTTGTGTGCTTAATGCTGTCACTACTCCTTCCGAGGAGGGCTGGAAATGGTAGTCTTCAAGAGTCTTCTTTGACTATATTTAACTTAATGCCATGAGATGTCATTGACTCCAAGTCCAATTTTGAAAACTTCCCAGAAATATTGTGCTGGGGTTGGAAGGATGACTGTGTGACACAAAAGCCTCAGATATTGGCAAGGTGGACTTGGCAGGATTGGCTGTAGTGCTTGGCACAATTGATTAGGATTGTTAGGCCACATCAGAGGGCAGTTAAAGACTCAATCTTATTGCTTTGGCTCTGAAGTCGCATGTTGCACAGAATGGATAAGGGTGGTAGTTATTCTGCAAAATTGTTTCTTTCAATAATCGTAGGTAGCTTCATGAGCATTATTATTACGACTGGTTTTTATTTCACATTTTAATTTAATTATATGTAAATTTCACCAACTCCTGAAGTGGGATTAAACGTGTCCCCAGAGCAATTAGCATTGGGCCGTTGGGTTACTGTGCTAGTCCAGTAAAATCTATCACTTGCCACTATCCACATGTTGAAATCTGCTTTAATTTCAGGCTAGCTCAGCTTTTTTTAATGGCAGCAAGCACAAAAGGATTTTATGTTGGCTCAAACGTAGGATGTCCACCTGACTTAACTAAGTCTGAGCTGTGCTGAAAATGTGTTGCTGGAAAAGTGCAGCAGTCAGGCAGCATCCAAGGAGCAGGAGAATCGACGTTTCGGGCATGAGCCCTTCTTCAGGAATTTCTCCAGCATCTGCAGTCCTCACTTTCTCCTAGAAGATTTTAACCTACTGCGAATCCTCTTGCAAGGATACCTTCCTTGAAGAAGCTCTTCAGCTCTGATCTCCAGCATCTGCAGTCCTCACTTTCTCCTAAGTCTGAGCTGTAACAAGTTTTACATTGAAATTACATCCAATTTCCTTTGAATTTTAATGAAACAGGCAGTTACATATATCTTTGGTATATTATTTTTATTGTTGTGTAAAATCTATGGACATTTCATTCCATTAATTTTCTTTCCCCATTACTTCGCACTCTGAGCCCGAATGCAAGCAACCTGACTGATTTTTGAGCTCATGGCTTTTCATTGAGAAATAACCCAAATATAGTTCAGATGTTCAACCCTTCATATGGTATAGCAGTAGAGAATATCGATCAAATATTCAACACATCCACGTTTAGTCTCGTCTTCATTTCCGTGAAATTAGTGTTAGTTTAGTAACACAAGCTACAAATGCTGTGAATTGTATTTATAAAGAAAAAAATTATCTTTCTGCTTCCTGCAGTTCAGAACAAGTTATCATTCACTGTTGGTGTGTTGTAAGCTGGCAGTATTGTTCTGCATCTAAATTCTTTTGATTTATCAAGAGGCTGTTAACATCTACTCTGTTTACCGTTATTCTTTTCTGTTGTATCCAACAAACTGAATATGATAGACATAAACCAATGTAGTTTGACCTGTAACATTCAAATGCAGTCATGTTAGCGTAATATTCTGTCCTCATTCCTTGTATAAGTAAAGACCTGAAATGTTTCATGGAAGTACGAGGATGAAGATACTTAATGCATTAGTTGGAATTCCCCTCTGTTACTATCTTCACTAAAATAAGTTTTATTTCAACTAGATTATTGCTTAAGTAGCAGAGGGATGAATTTCAGAGGGATATGCAAAGTACCTATCTCACAGCATGATTTTGGGATTGAAAGAAAGAGCTTAGCTCACACATAGTCAGTTGCATAACCTCAACATGAAAATGTTCTTTATAGCCAATAAAATGCTTTTGAAGTATAGCCAGTGTTGCAGATACAACAGCCAAATTACACAGGGCCAGGTCTTATAAATAATAATGTGATAATGAATGATCAGTTTTATTGATGATAGTTGAGCTATAAATATTGGCCAGGATAGGACTTCCTATTCTTTTTCCAATAGAGCCATGGAATTTTTTGTTTTGAATTAAGAACAATGACGGTGCCTCAATTTAATGGCCCAGGCATTCTGATTACTGTCAAAAAGATTTGACCATTGTTTTTCCTTTTAAAATTACTCAGCTGACACAGAATATTCTGGCCAAGATTCTGAGTTTGGCTTGTCTTAAATGAGTCCATTAGAGGGACCTAGGAGGAAACCCACTCTGTGTTGGAGTAGTTTTGCAAGCCAAGTCACATCCCTTTATTACGACACTGGCTGTCAAATTCTAGGAGTTAGAAGTTCCAAAGGTACTTTGACAGCGACTGAGGAAAGGTAAGTGAGGAAGTAGGGTGGCACATGGGGTTTAGGGTAGGTCACAGGGTCAGGCCATGCTGGACGTGAGTGGGTACACTATGGGGGTGGGGGTGTTAAGTGCCACAGAGTCCAACAGGACTGGGTTTGATCAAGGGAGTTGGAAGTATTACTTAAGAGCCATTAGGGTGTCAGAGGTATGCAGTTTTGGGGATAGTCAGTAGCCTAATCAGGGCTTCAGTTAATAAGTAAGACTTAAGAGTGGTTTTAATCCTCTAGCTTTTCCCTTCAAATCATCTTCAAATTCCCTTCAAATGCAAGGTGTTGCATTTTGGGAAAGCAAATCTTAGCAGGACTTATACACTTAATAGTAAGGGTCTAGATCACAGTGGTGCTGGAAAAGCACAGCAGGTCAGACAGCATCCAAGGAGCAGGAAAATTGACGTTCCGGGCAAAAGCCCTTCATCAGGAAAAGAGGCAGAGTGGAGAGATAAATGAGAGGGGGGTGGGGGTGGGGAGAAAGTAACATAGAGTACCATAGGTGAATGGGGATGGGGATGGAGGTGATAGGTCAGAGAGGAGGGTGGAGTGGATAGGTGGAAAGGAAGATAGGCAGATAGCACAGGACATGAGGGTGGTGCTGAGCTGGAAGGTTGGAGCTGGGGTGAGGTGGGGGAAGGGGAAATGAGGAAACTGGTGAAATCCACATTGATGCCATGGGGTTAAAGTGTTCCAAGGCGGAAGGTGAGCCATTCGTCCTCCAGGCGTCGGGTGGTGAGGGAGCGGTGGTGAAGGAGGCCCAGGACCTCCATGTCCTTGACAGAGTGGGAGGGGGAGTTGAATTGTTGGGCCGCTGGGTGGTGGGATTGATTGGTGAGGGTGTCCCAGAGATGTTCCCTAAAGCGCTCTGTAGGAGGCGTCCAGTCTCCCCAATGTAGAGGAGACCGACTGCATTGGGAGCAACGGATACAATAAATGATATTGGTGGATGTGCAGGTAAAACTTTGGATGTGGAAGGCTCCTTTGGGGCCTTGGATGGAGGTGAGGGAGGAGGTGTGGGCGCAGATGTTGCAATTCCTGCAGTGGCAGGGGAGGGTGCCAGGTAGGGAGGGAGAGTTGTTGGGGGCATGGACCTGACCAGGTAGTCACAGAGGGAACGGTCTTTGTGGAAAGCGGAAATGGGTTGGGAAGGAAATATATCCCTGGTGGTGGGGTCCGTTTGGAGGTGACGGAAATGTCTTCGGATGATGTGGTTTATGCGAAGGTGGGTAGGGTGGAAGGTGAGCACCGGGGGGGGGGTTCTGTCCTTGTTACAGTTGGAGGGGTGGGGTTTGAGGGCAGAGGGGCGGGATATGGATGAGATGCGTTGGAGGGCATCTCTAACCACGTGGGAAGGTAAATTGCGGTCTCTAAAGAATGAGGCCATCTGGTGTGTTCTGTGGTGTAACTGGTCCTTCTGGGAGCAGATACAGCAGAGGCGGAGGAATTGGGAATACGGGATGGCATTTTTGCAGGAGGTAGGGTGGGAAGAGGTGTAATCCAGGTAGCTGTGGGAGTCGGTGGGTTTGTAAAAAAAAAAAATGTCAGTGTCAAGTCGGTCGTCATTTATGGAGATGGAGTGGTCCAGGATAGGGGAGGCAGGTGTCAGAGATGGTCCAGGTAAATTTAAGGTTAGGGTGGAATGTGTTGGTGAAGTTGATGAATTGCTCAACCTCCTTGCGGGAGCACGAGGTGGCGCCAATGCAGTCATCACTGTAGTGGAGGAAGAGGTGGGGAGTGGTGCCGGTGTATGGAAGATGGACTGTTCTACGTAGCCAACAAAGAGACAGGCATAGCTGGGGCCCATACGGGTTCCAATGGCTACCCCTTTGGTCTGGAGGAAGTGGGAGGATTTGAAGGAGAAATTTTCAAGGGTGAGGACCAGTTCAGCCAAACAAATGTGTGTGTCGGTGGAAGGGTACTGTTGGGGACGTCGGGAGAGGAAGAAACGGAGGGCTTGGAGGCCCTGGTCATGATGAATGGAGGTATAAAGGGACTGGATATCCATGGTGAAGATGAGGCGTTGGGGGCCGGGGAAACGGAAGTCTTGGAGGAGGTGGAGGGCGTGAGTGGTGTCTCGAACGTATGTGGGGAATTCCTGGACTGGGGGGATAGAACAGTGTCAAGGTAGGTGGAGATGAGTTTGGTGGGGCAGGAGCATCCTGAGACAAAGGGTCGGCCAGGGTGGTCAGGCTTGTGGATCTTGGAAGGAGGTAGAATCAGGCGGTGCGTGGTTCCCGGAAGCTGTGGGTGGGAGATCTCCTGAAGTGATAAGGTTCTGTATGGTCTGGGAGATGACTGTTTGGTGATGGGGGGGTGGGGTCATGGTCGAGGGGGCAGTAGGTATCTTCAAGTTGGCGTCTGGCTTCAGTGGTGTAGAGGTCAGTGCGTCAAACTACCACTGCACCCCCTTTTTCTGCTGGTTTGATGGTGAAGTTGGGATTGGATCAAAGGGAGTGGAGGGCTGCACATTGAGGGTGAGAGGTTGGAGTGGGGGAGGGGTGTAGACAGGTTGAGGCGGTTAATGTCTCGGCGGCATCGTAAGGTCCTAGGGAGTGTTGCTGAACAAGGAGACCTTGGAGTGCAGGTTCATAGCTCCTTGAAAGTGGAGTCGCAGGTAGATGGGATAGCGAAGAAGGCGTTTGGTATGCTTTCCTTTATTGGTCAAAGCATTGAGTACAGGAAGTTGGGAGGTCATGTTGCAGCTGTACAGGACATTGGTTAAGCCACTGTTGGAATATTGTGTGCAATTCTGGTCTCCTTCCTATCGGAAGGATGTTGTGAAACTTGAAAGGCTTCAGAAAAGATTTACAAGGATGTTGCCAGGATGGGAGGCTGAACAGGCTGGGGCTGCTTCCCTGGAGCGTCGGAGACTGAGGGGTGACCTTATAGAGGTTTATAAAATCATGAGGAGCATGGATAGATAGGACAAATCGACAAAGTCCTTTCCCTGGGGTGGGGAGTCCAGAACTAGAGGACATAGGTTTAGGGTGAGAGGGTAAAGATATAAAGGAGACCTAAGGGACAACGTTTTCACGCAGAGGGTGGTACTTATGTGGAATGAGCTGCCAGACGAAGTGGTGGAGGCAACATTTAAAAGGCATTTGGATGGGTATATGAATAGGAAGGGTTTGGAGGGATATGGGCTGGGTGCTGGCTGGTGGGACTAGATTGGGTTGTGATATCTGGTTGGCATGGACGGGTTGGACCGAAGGGTCTGTTTCCGTGCTGTACATCTCTATGACTCTATCTGACTGTAATGAACTCTTTCAGGTTGTTCCACATGCAGAGGTTTTGCAGATTTGAAAATTTGGTTTCCCAGGTAATTCCCATAGAGTTGGCTAAGTCAGATATTCTGCATGATCCTGACATGCATCTCCAATCTATGTTGCTGTATTGACTATCAGAATATTTAAACTATAGTATTGATTGAAGATTGTAAGTTCTGACGTGCAGCACTCGTTAAGTACTTCATTGAAGTAGTAACAGATTGTTGCTCAAGTTTCTCAAGTAAAACTTTACTGTTAAACTGCCAATGAGCCAAAACTGATCCTATACTTTAAAAATAAATGTCTCAACAAGAACATTTTGGCAAATTCCTTCATTATTGCTTTCTATACAAGGGCTATAATGAGAGAATACTTTTACTCATGAGGTGGGTAATTCTAGACCAAAATCCTTTGTTATCACTATCTCTGTGACCATCATTTCCAAGAATGTATGTAGATAAACACTGAAGGTTAGAAAATGCAGTTTAAAGTTTGATAATAGTGTCAGAACGACTTGTTTGGAAAAAATATGTGATGATCTAGTACAGCAGGATAGTCTTCATAGATGTAAAGTAGAACTATTAGTCATTATTGTCGAACACATTAACACGATAGTGAAAATAAACCTGGCAAATCCAGTCTTCAGGAATTCCTCAATAAAAGTTGAGTCCCAAATCCTAAAGCATTTTTTAAAATATTAATTTGATTCAGCAGCAAGGACAAACATTATAGTGAATATTTGGATCTGAGATTAAAATGTGTCCTTAAGTTTTTTTTAATTTACCTTTCAAGGTTGGGGAGAAATTTCCTAGAAACTTTGCTGTTAGTTTTTTCTTGGGAATATTTGTCTCATTTGGATGACTACATTTTATCTGGTCTCCTGTATTAAAAATTGTATGTATTCAAAAGTTAAATTATGTCAAATCTACTACATATAAAAGAAGTATTAAGATGTACAAGTCATGCTGGTCTTTGTGCTTCAAATGAGTCTGTTCCCACACTACTTCATCCAATAAAATCATGTATCCTTCTATTCCTTTCTCCCTCTATGTACCTGCCTTATTCACCTTCACTACTCCTCGTAATAGAGTTCCTACTCTAAATACTCTAGAAAAGGACAAAATTAGAAGTCACACGACATCAGGTTATAGTCCAACAGGTTTATTTGAAATCACAATGTTTTGGAGTGCTGCTCCTTCATCAGGTCAAGTCTATGATTTCAAATAATCCTGTTGGACTATAACCTGGTGTTATGTGACTTCTGACTTTGTCCACCCCAGTCCAACACCAACACCTCCACATCTGGATATGGAAGTTTTTTTTCTTGCATTTTGTACTGGACTTACCAGTGCCTGCTGTGGTTCTGTTCGCTGAGCTGGAAGTTTTTGTTGCAAACGTTTCGTCCCCTGTCTAGGTGACATCCTCAGTGCTTGGGAGCCTCCTGTGAAGCGCTTCTGTGGTGTTTCCTCCAGCATTTCTAGTGGCCTGTCCCTGCCGCTTCCGGTTGTCAGTTTCAGCTGTCCGCTGTAGTGGGCCGGTATATTGGGTCCAGGTCGATGTGTTTGTTGATGGAGTTTGTGGATGAGTGCCATGATTCTAGGAATTCCCTGGCTGTTCTTTGTTTGGCTTGCCCTATAATGGTAGCGTTGTCCCAGTCGAATTCATGTTGCTTGTCGTCCGCGTGTGTGGCTACTAAGGATAGCTGGTCGTGGCGTTTCGTGGCTAGTTGATGTTCATGAAACTGAAACTGACAACCGGAAGCGGCAGGGACAGGCCACTATAAATGCCGGAGGAAACACCACAGAAGTGCTTCACAGGAGGCTCCCAAGCACTGAGGATGTCACCTAGACAGGGGATGAAACGTTTGCAACAAAAACTTCCAGCTCGGCGAACAGAACCACAGCGACGAGCACCCGAGCTACAAATCTTCTCACAAACTTATCAGTGCCATTATTACATATTTGGCTTTTGTACTGATTTTGCCCACAAGTGAACATATCTTAAAAGTACCGTATCAAACCCTTTCACAATCTTAAAGGTCACTATCATTGATTGATATCAGAGATTGATGCTTTCAATCTCTCATTTCTAGCAGTGGTCAATCTTGTGTTCACCTTTTCCAGTGCCTTTTTGTCCTCTCTAATGTGCAGGTCAGATTATTCGCAATGCTCCAGGTATGGTCGAAGGAAGGTTTTTACACATTTAACGTAATTTCTTTAATTTTAAATTCTGCCCCTTTTCAAAAAGAACCCCAGTTTATTGTTGACTTTTAAAAATATCTTCAGTACTCTGCATCTTTCATATTTCTGCCCTCTGATGTCCTTGATCCTCTCTTTTTGATACTTTGCGTCTCAGGATTATGTGACCTTGTTTTTCATAACCTCATTTACCTATTTTGTCCATTTGTCCATTACATGCCTAGTTTAGAAGCATATTAATGCATTTTGTTGCCACCTTTATCTGTATTAAGTATACCCCGGATTTTGCATCATTCATAAATTTGGAATTTGTATTTCCATTTTCACATTTCCAGTCATTGACACAACAGTAGTCCAAACGCCAATTTTTATGGAACATCATTATCCACTATTTATCAAGCTGAATAGCTACTTTTAATCTTTAACTTGGTGTTTTCTGTTTGGTAGCTGATTTGCTATCCGTTTTCTTCTGTTCACTAATTCTTTGGACAGCAATTTCCCTGTGGGCTTCTGACTCCAGCCTGCAGGGTCAAATGCCTGTACCATGTATTCACCTAGTGTGTTTCCCACTGGAGTAGCCTAATATGGCCAGAGAATGGGCTTGCTGTCCAGTTAAAGACAATGACAGACTCTTGAAGTGAGAGGCTCCCAATCAGAAGTCTTGCAGCTTGAAAGTAGCAGTAGAGCACAATACAGTGGCAGGTAAATGAATTGAATTTGCTTCAAAATGAAGGCCTCTAAAGGGCATCTGCGTCAACTGTTGCAAACACACAAGTGAAATTTGAATGCAATACAATCTGGAATTAAAAGCTAATGATTACCGTGCAACATGATTAATAAAAATAGCTGAAAATGTGTTGCTGGAACAGCGCAGCAGGTCAGGCAGCATCCAGGGAACAGGAGAATCGACGTTTCGGGCATAAGCCTTTCTTCTTTCCTCATTCCTGAAGAAGGGCTTATGCCCGAAATGTCGATTCTCCTGTTCCCTGGATGCTGCCTGACCTGCTGCGCTGTTCCAGCAACACATTTTCAGCTCTGATCTCCAGCATCTGCAGACCTCACTTTCTCCTGTAATAAAAATAACCCATCTCATTCACTGATGCCCATTAAGATGGAAATATGCCATCCTTACCTAGTCTTGTCTACATGTGACTCCAGACCCACAACAATATGGTTGACTGTTAACTGCCGCCTGAGCAATTAGATGGACAACAAATTGGGTCCAGTTAATGATGGCCATGTCCCAAGGGTCTACGATTTGTTGCAGCAGGCAGACATGAGGAACCTGGAGGTGAATTGGAAAATTTCAGGCAGCTCTCAGTAACAAGCCTTAGAATCCCCACGATGTGGAAGCAGGTCCTTTGGCCCAATGAATCCACACCAAGCCTCTGAAGAGTAACCCACCCAGACCCATTCCCTTACCCTAACTAATGCACCTAACCTACACATCCCTGAGCACTATGGTCAATTTAGCTTGGCCAGTTCACGTAACCTGAACATCTTGGACTGTGGGAGGAAACCGGAGCACCCGGAGGAAACCTGCGCAGACACAGGAAGAATGTGCAAATTCCACACAGGCAGTCACCCAGGGTGGAATCGAATCTGGGTCCCTGGCACCGTGAGGCAGCAGTGCTAACCACTGGGCCACCGTTCTGCCGTTATATTGTCACTAGGAGATTTTAATGGCTCCTTTCATTAGTTTTCTCACTATCTCCATGTTCCACACCTGTGTCATCAAGAATAACAGGTTGTCCTGCTGCCAGGCTGCCTAACTCTGATTTGTACTTTCCTTACCAGGCAGCATCAGGTCATTAATTCTGTTGCAGTACTGTAAACGTGTCCTTGGAGGTCACACTGAAGCTGCTAACATCTTGTGCTATCTCCAACCAATCCTTTTGTTTTGCCTGTCTGGCTGCCTCCTGTTGTCATCTGGAAACTGCCCTCCTAAGCTCTTACTGCCTGGAGAAGCAACTCCAGGGAAACATCAATAATCTTAGTGTTTGTCATCTTGTAGCTGTTCCATTGTCCTACCTCCAGCCATGTCTAGACTTGGCTGTTAATTATTTTCTCAGCTATGTGTGGGTGGGTGGCCCTGCAGTTCAAGTTTCCATTATACTGATATAATGAAGCTAAATGCCTGGACTCTTTCTTCTCAGTGCTGCCAAATTTCAGGACCTCACCTCTAAGTTTAGCCTCCAGCACTGGCAACCCCACCTCAACTGCTGTGAAACCTTAAAGCCATTTGCAGAAATTTCAAATCCCAAGCTGCATCCACCTTCCTCTGCTTTAAATGCCTGAACTGCATTGATGAAATGTTTGCTATAAGTACTTAATGTATATAAGTATATTAAAATGCCAGGAGATTTTTCTCCATCATGCTTTGCCAATCAGAAAAGTAAATTGGTCTGGGGTGGAGGGAGGGTGAAGGGGTTTTTACAAAGTGAAATGTAAAATGTTACAGATAATAAGTATAACAGCTGGAGGAAGTACCTATTCTCTGCAAGACTTTTGATCTAAGATACCATTTACAATTAATTAATCTGCTTACAGTGAATTTCCACCAATAATAAATCTTTTTTATCTTGAATTATGTGCATGTAACTTTTGCATAAATACTACGCAACATGAATGAATTATCAGCTTACAATGATGAAAGCATTTCTGTTGGTAGGCTTATTGTTTTTGAAGTGTAGCAGCAAAGTGATTATTGGGAGAGAAGCAACAGCTCATTTTCTTCCCATAACCTACCAGTCAAGGCATAGCAGAGTCATTTTGAAAGGTAACAATTGGATAAGTGGAAGAGAAGTTAGTCTTGCAGATTCATTCAGCATCAGCGGCTTTGGACATGCACTTGTGAAGAGATGCAGTGTACACAGCTTCGTGGAAACAAACATATTACTCATTTTGAATGTTGGGATGGCAATGACTTTTTTTCTTTAATCAGTCAGCTTCACATGTTATGACATATTTTGGAGCAGATGGGACTTGAACTTGGGTTTTCTGGTTCAAAGCTGGGGACTCTAGGGTTGTACCATAAGAGGAGTAGAAATGGATTTGGCCACCCTTCGTGCGCTCCACCTGTTTTGAGTGGAGTGCTGATTTACCCTTGCTTGTTTTGCATCACTTCTAATGTTATAAGTTCTACCCTGAGAATTGTAATCATTTGATATGGATGGTTTGAAGAGTTAGCATTTATAGTAAAGCAATACAATGAAGTGAAAATAATTTTCTCCATAATTTAAAGCTTCCAATTTTCATTTTATACTGATAATTCCTCTCTCCCATCTTGACACTCATATTTTATAGTGCCTTTTATTGTGTTTTAAACTCCATTTTGAAAACATAATTTGATCGGGAATATTGCTTCCAGTTTTAAAAACAAAACTGTTTTTCCTTATGAACTGAAAATGTCTTCCATTTATTCAGTGTAAGGAGGGAAAATAGAAGGCTGTGCATGAGAATGGAGGATTTTAGCACATGTGAGAAACCAAAAACTAGCAAGGGAGAAGTAAAGGACAGACTTCCATATATTAGCTGCAGAGAAGTCAAAATTGATTAATGCCTTGACAGCAAGCAACATGATTAGCTAAAAACTGAGGCACATACTCAGAACAAGTGGTTAGCACTGCTGCCTCACAGCTCCAGAGACCCAGGTTCAATTCCCGCCTCAGGCGACTGACTGTGTGGAGTTTGCACGTTCTCCCCGTGTTGGCGTGGGTTTCCTCTCACAGTCCAAAGATGTGCAGGTCAGGTAAATTGGCCACGCTAAATTGCCCGTAGTGTTAGGTAAGGGGTAAATGCAGGGGTATGGGTGGGTTGTGCTTCGGCAGGGTGGTGTGGACTTGTTTGGCCGAAGGGCCTGTTTCCACACTGTAAGTAATCTAATCTAATCTAACAAGGAAAGCATTATTGTCACCTGAATTGCAGCAGAGAGAGACTCAACTGCAGTGATTTAGATAGTTTGCTCATCCATGTGGCTTTGCTGAACAATGTTTGTGTCTAGTTGAAAACTCATTGGTGACTTTGTGCGAGAGTATTAACCTGCTGCAACAATCTTTACTCAGACAGGCAATCTGACTTTCAAGTACCTGTCCGAAATAAAAATATTTTAGACAGATTCATCCTTTTGCACTGGAAAACAAGTACAAACTACATTTTGTCAACCTGGATCTGCAAGTTTGATCAACCCACATTGTAACGACAAATTTAGAAACCTCCCCTGCTGCAATAAAGATAGGAAGTTCTGATTGACTTCAGGGCAGCATTTAGCTATCCAACTAAAGTTACTGGTCTCTTTCCTGATCCTGGAAACAAAATGCGTTGAATACAATGGAGGTGTTGGATGTATTAGAATGTATGAAGGTGGATAAATCTGTCCTGACCAGATGTATCCAAGAACACTGCAAGAGGCTAGAGAAGAAATTGTGGGGGCCCTGGCTGATATTTTTGCATCATCGTTAGCCACAAGTGAGGTCCTGGAAGACTAGAGGATAGTGAATGTGGTGTCATTATTCAAGAAGGGCTGCAAACGAAATCCTGGGAATTATCGACCAGTAAGCTTAAAACTGTGGTAGATAAGTTACTTGGGAAGATTCTGGGGGATAAGGTATGCGTGCATTTGGAAAGACAGGGATTGCTTATGATTAGTCAGCGTAGCTTTGTGAGCGGGAGATCATGCCTCACAAATTTGTTAGAGTTCTTTGATGAAGTGACCAAGAAGGCTGACGAGAGCAGGATGGTAGACGTAGTCTATATGCATTTCAGTAAGGCCTCTAATAAGGTTCCACTTGGTCAGCTACTCTGGAAGGTTAGAATAAAAAAAGCTGCAGAAGCTGGAATCCAAGATATATAAGCAGAAGGGTGGGAGAATACAGCAACCCAGGCAGCATCAGTAGGTGGAGAAGTCGAAGTTTCAGGTGTAACTTGTTCCTTCATTACACCCGAAACATCAACTTTTCCAACTCCTGATGCTGTCTGGCTTGTTGTGGTCTGCCCAGCCTCCTGCTTGTCTACCATGGAAGGTTAGATCACATGGAATCCAGGGCGATCTGGCAAATTGGATACAAATTTGGCTTGATGGTAGGAAGCAGAGGGTAGTAGTGGAAGGACACTTGTCAGACTGGAGGCCTGTGACTAGTAGATGCCTCAGGGGTCGGCGCTGGGCCTATTAAGTTTGTTATCTATATCAATGTATCGGATGAGAATGTACAAGGCATGATTAGTAAGTTTGCAGATGACACTAAAATAGGCAGCATCGTGGACAGTGAAGAAGGTTATCAGAAATTGCAGCAGGACCTTGTCAGCTGGGGAAGTGGGCTGAGAAATACCAAATGGAGTTTAATATAGATAATTGTGAAGTCTTGCATTTTGGAAAGTCAAATCAATGTAGAAGTTTCATGGTGGATGGTAGGCCCTTAAGGACTGTAGTGGAAAAGAGGGAGCTTGGGGTTCAAGTGCATGGTTCTCTGAAAGTGGAGTCACAGGTAGACAGGACAGTGAAGAAGGCTTTTGGTACACTGGCCTTCATCAGTCAGGGCATTGAGACATTGGGAAGTTATGTTGCAGTTATACAGGACGTTGGTTTGGCCACACTTGAAGTATTATGTTCAGTTTTGGTCACTCTGTTATAAGAAGGATATTATTAAACTGGAAAGAGTTCAGAAGAAATTTGCAAGGACGTTGCCTGGGCTCAATGGTCTGAGTTATAAGGAGGGGTTGGACAAGATAGGACTTCCTTCTTTAGAGCATAGGAGACTGATGGGGGACTTTATAGAGGTGTATAAGAATGCAATCAGTCTTTTTCCCAGGGTTGGGAATCGAGGACAAGAGGGCATCAGTTTAAGGTTAGAGGGGAAAGAATAAAAGGGAACCTGAGGGGCAACTATTTTACAGAGGCTGGTACACATATGGAATGAGCTGCCAGCGTAAGTGGTTGTGGAGGGTACATTAACAACATTTAAAAGCCATTTGCTCAAATACGTGGATAGAAATTATTAGAAGGATTTGGGCCGTGCAGGTAAATGGGGTTAATGTTCTTAGACATTTTGATCGCATGAACTAGTTTGGGTCAAAGACCCTGTCTCCGTGCTGTAAGACTCTATGACTGTATTACTACCATCTTTATCAGCGTAACGATAATTTGTAGTCTGTGAAGAGAAATTTTCAAGTATAGAGCTGATATTATTAGAAGTGACAATGAAGCTGTAAAAGTATTGTAAAATCCTAACTGGTTCAACTAATGTGCTTTTTGGTAGGAAACCTGTTGTTTATTGGACCTGGTTTAAATGTGATCCCAGTCCTAACTGCTGACTTAGATTTCTTTTCTCCAAGTCAATATGAGACAATGGATAGCATGACTCCACCATCAGCCCTTGCCCATAGCAATATTTTTTGCTGTAGCCCAGGTCATGACTGGCTCTTGGCTAAGGTTCTACTGAAATGTACTTTCTTCCGGTCTTCTGGGTGACACTCTGTCTTCTTTTATCATCTGACAGTGTATATTTGGCTGTAATTCTGGTATATGTCTATGAGACGTAATACATGCTTGCCAATTTCAGTTGTTTCTCTGTTATGATGTATTATAGGCATCTCAAATCAGTCTGGTGTACCATTTCACCATTATTGATGTCTCTCCAAATAATGTAGTCACCACTGGTGGAAAATATCCAATTTCTATAACACCATTGTTGTTCTGTTTTACATCTTGCGCTGGCATAAATTGCAGTTGGTACTAACTAACATAAACCCATCTCTTAATTGAACCCAAAGATTGTCAGAGTCTGGATATGCAGTTAGGGATGCACATTGGGACTTTGCAGAAGTCCTGCTGTTTTGTCCTGCATGGGAATTCCTCATGAAATTTCAGCTTCTGATCAGTAATTCCTCTGCTCCTGAGACCTCTACAAAAATCTCCTACTCTGAGCTAGATTTGGACACTTCAGACAGTTCAGTGGGACTTAGCCGAACAGTTATCCAGAAAGCAATCAAAAAAACTTAGGCTAACTCTTTGTGAGGACTGACACCACAATCACACACACTGACCCTCCAAATACCCCCCCTTGAACTCCTGGCTACTTCCTCTGTCTACTTAAGTACCACCTCACACTCCTGTCTTCCTACTCAAACACTCACTTATTAATTCACTCACCTAATCATTAACATTTTATCCATTCACTAACCTTCACACTAGACCTTTAAACTTACTGTTTGATAGGATACACAACTTTTTAGAATACTATCTTCACCTTAACTCTGCAACGCTGTGATGGTGCTGCACCCTGCAATCCAGGCTTGTGAGACCTGACAAGGATTGCCTTTTCTTTGAAGCTGCAATCTGAGTTGGTTCTTAATGTCCTTTGACTTGGCTAGCCAACCATTCGGAAAAGGGCAGTGAGAATTAGAAGAGAACCTGTAAAACTTCAGTTGAATAAGTTCTGTATTGCACTGAATAGGCTGCCTCTGTGCAACTGCAGCCTCAGATACGACCATCTCTCAGTTTGGTTTGTGGCATTTCTAACTGGATGCACTGTTAACCATTAGCAGTGTTTCATTAGATTAGATTACATTACAGTGTGGAAACAGGCCCTTCGGCCCAACAAGTCCACACCGACCCGCCGAAGCGTAACCCACCCATACCCTTACATTTATCCCTTACCTAACACTACGGGCAATTTAGCATGGCCAATTCACCTGACCTGCTAATGGTTAACAGTGCATCCAGTGCATGTTGTGCTATGTTGAGCAGTGTGAGGCTAGTAATGTAATTGATAGGACAATGCATTTTAAGAAACCTTCAGTCAACATGACTACTCATGAGGAAACTAAACATCTGTGGCACTGCATCAGGCTCTCACTCTCATATGTAGCATTGCTGCAGCTCACGTAGCCTGCACATAGCTAGTTATTCAAACGTGATAGCAGACTCATCAAACCACATTACTTCACACTCACTGACACACTTCCTTCATTCTTGTAGAACATGGCCATGCATAACCAGGTGCTGGAAGTAGCAGCACCTAACTGCCAGGGGACAGGCATGCCTGCACGTCCACATCTCCAGGAAGGAGCCTATATTCACTATCGTTGGATCTGAGGCTGTGGTCAGTAGTAGTCTGAAGCTATTGACTATAATGCGTCCACTTACCTAATTCTAATTCTCATTTTCATATTCCATTTGCTCCTCATCTCACAGTCTTATGATTTACGAGTTTCAGATGATGTAGGTATACCCTCCATCGTACCCTTGTGTCTTTTTCATTTCAGGTACCTAAAATTGCTGCTTAACTAGTCAGTGGTGGAAGAACTAAAGGTGGAAGAGCAGGAAGACTGTGATGATGAAATACCATCACTTGCAGTCATCAGTTAATAATTTGATATTTTGTGCATTTTGAAGCATAACTTAAGAGGTGGTATCTGCGTTGCAAAAAAAAAAGTTGCATTTTAACTTTTAAAAAAAGTTTTGTGAATTACACATGAAAGAAGTGAAACTATCACTGTATTCTAACAGATGAAAGGCTTAACAGACAATCAATTTTTCAATATATAATTTCAGTTACATCACACTAAATTTTTGCTGTAAATTCTGTGTTACGATCGAGCCCTCCACTATCACCTGATGAAGGAGCGTCGCTCCGAAAGCTAGTGTGCTTCCAATTAAACCTGTTGGACTATAACCTGGTGTTGTGTGATTTTTAACTTTGTACACCCCAGTCCAACACCAGCATCTCCAAATCATAAATGGAAATTGGCAGCCTTGTGATGTGGATGTGTGACAGGAAGCTTCTAATCTCGAAAGCAAAAATACAACACCAAAATAGAAAAGTATGTTCAGTCTCTGACTGTTGCTAAGGAGAATAATAGCGAGAGAATGGAAGGTGTGATTGGGAGTCAAGATAATGACATCTCTTTTCCAGATCTTTAACTGGAGAAAAGTTTTGCTTGTACAATATCGGCTTTGGACAAACAGTTACAGTTTAGAGATAGTGGAGAGGCCAAGAGAGTTAAAGTAGAGGCAAAGTTAGGTGTCACCAGTATTTTTATGGAAACGTGATCCTGTGATTTGGAAATTGTGGGTAAGGGAAAAATACGAAGAGCCCAAAAAAAAGTGAAACGGTTTGTGACTGATGAATTGGGGCCATGTTTTGTATGGCATCCACGTTGGATGAGTTGATCACAGTCAGCTTAGTCAGAAACAGCTGTGTTTATTGCCCACTCCATTCTTCCTCCATCTTTTCTTCCTTTGGCTCCTCAGTTGGCCACCCTATCGTTGGTGACAAGGTTTGAGTCCTCATGATGGTTCATGAGATTGTACATGTTTCAGTAGACCAGCTTGAATCATAATATGTACTTTGGAAAGCATTGCAGAGCCCATCCAGGGTAACTCTTCCCAGCAATTGTTGCATCATTTAAGTACATCAGTGGTCTGCTGCATTACACTTGTGTAGCAACATAACATCCATTTGATACATGCACCAACTATACATATATGCTGCACATTGGAGTCCAGAGCTCTGCTTTCAAAAGATAGAGCCTGTCGCTCGTTTGATGTGATGGCTCAAATATAGATAGCAACAGCCTGCTACCTCAGAATACAGGCATCATGACTGAGCCATGACCTGCAAATGGTTACACACCAACAAGATACTGAGAGTTTTTAAACTATACTTTCATGGAATATAGGCATCAGTGACTAGGTAAGCATTTATTGGGTGTGAGCTGCCTTCTAATGCCACTATAATCTTCGAGTGTAGAAACACCCACAGAGCTGTTAGGAAGTGAAATATGGAGTTTAATTGAATGATAATGAAGGATACGTTTTCAAGTCCAATAGCGTGTGGATTAGAGAGGACCATGCAGGCACTTGGTAGTGTTTTCATGCATTTGCTGCCCTTGATCATTTTGGTGGTTGAGTTTGCAGGTTTAGAATCTGTGGTGCATCTTGTAGATGGTATAAGCTGCAGCCAGTGAATGTCAGTAATCACAAAAGGAGTAAACGTTGAAGGTGATGGATGCAGTGTCAGTATGCAGGCTCCTATTTCCTGATGTGATGCATCTTTATTGTTAGAGCTGCACCCATCCAGGCAAGTGAGGAATATTCCATCACACTCCTGATTTGTACTTGTAAATTGTGCACAGGCTTTGAGAGACACGAGATGAATTACCTTGTACAGAATTCCTAGGTTCTGTTCTCGCTGCTGTATCTATGTCGCTAGTCCACTTCCATTTCTGGCCAATGGTCGCTGGGGATTCAGAAATGGAAATGTCGTTGAATGTAAAGAGCAATGCTTAGATTCTCTCTTGTTGGTGATGATCATTGCCTGGTACTTGTGTGGTGGACATGTTAATTGCTACTTATCAGCCCAAGATGTTGGGATCTTCTGCAGTCCTCACTTTCTTCAAGCTAGGAGGTTGTCCACATCATGCTGCACATGGACACAGACTTCCTCAGTATGTGAGGTGTCACAAACAGTGCCAGCATCAGCAAACATCCCCACCCTGACCTTATGATGGAGGGGAGGTCATTGCTGAAGCAACTGAAGATGGCTGGGTCTAGGACACATCATGAGAAACAATGCAGTGAAGTCCTGATTGGCCTCTAACAACCATAACTATCATCTTTTGTTTTAGGTATAATTCCAAATAGTAGAGAGTTTTCCCCCAATTCCCGTTGACTCTAGTTTTGCTCATATTTCTTGCTGCAATACTTAGTCAAATGTTGCCTTGATGTCAAGAGTAGTAACTCTGTCCTCACCTCTGAAATTCATCTCTTTTGTCCATGTTTGGGCCAAATCTGTAATGAGGTCAGGAGCCAAGTGAGTAGGTTACTCCCTTTCAAGTCCTGCTTGATTGTACCATCGACACCAGCTTCTGTCACTCTGGTGACGATTGAGAGTAGAGTGATGGAAGAGGAAGGGGTGATTGGCCAACTTAGGACATATCTGTGTAATTTTCCACATTGTTGGGGGGATGCTATTGTTGTAAGATATCCCAGAATCCCTTTCGCTAGCAGTATGACTCAGAATCGGCATGTGGTATTTACGAAAATACCAGGCCCAGTGCAGAACACATGGCAGCGATGTGTGGGCCCAGTGCAGACCTTGTGGTGGTGGCAAGTGGATCTCTAATTACCTTTCTGGAGAGAGCATGCAACGTGGCATCGGAAATAGTGGCTGTCACTTGGGCGGAGGTGTCATCAGTGAGATAGGCCCAGCGATGAAAGGTGGCGGAAGGGCATCACAGCGACATTGAGTTGGGCCCAGTGACGAGAGATGTGACTCTGACATTGGCGCCTCCTGTGCAGGTGGCAGTGGCAGAGGAGAATTGGCCTAGCGGTGGAAGATGGCACCTGAAGAGTAGCAACTTCAACATTGGTTGGATCCAGTGTAGATGGTGACAAGGCGATGGAGAAGGAATGGCAGCGCATGCATCATTGATAATGAACTGCCTCAGGACTGATGGACTTCTTTAAGCAAGATCTTTCTTTTCTCGTTTTAATCTTAGAACTATTCAAAATGGCCCTGGATCACAGTGTCCATGGAAAAGCTTTTCACTGTATTTCATTTTCTCCCTGAATAATACATGTGACAATAAAATCATTCATCAAAAAGGGCTTATAGTCAGACATACCTTCCATCATGGAATAGCCTAAGATTCTTTTGAGGCTGCTGCCTATTCTCCTGTTCTCTCTGCTTCTTTCAGGACAAAGTAAAATATATTCAGATATCATGGAATACAGAGCCTCTTCAACACTTGCACATCAAGTGTTTAGCCATCGTCAGTGCTGTCTTCAATTGTTTTGATGCTGTAATTGTGAATGCAATAGCTGACAAATTACAGTGAATATGCCCTTTGTGAAGCATATATGTCTAAAGTCACTTTCCTATGACGTTCAAATAGAGAACTGTTTCCTATGCACCCTCTGTGAATGTCATCTCCTGCAATGGGGCATTAGGTCATTCCTTGCCCTCATTTCAGAAAGTTGTTTAGCTGAGTTAATCTGTGCTTATTCTGTCTGTCGTTTGTAGTCCATTGGGGATAAATATTACTATATGCATATATGGGAACAAATAGTTTGTGGAGAATCCTTGAGGTCAGGATGAAGTCCAACAGAATATTGTACAAAGCCTTCAGCAAGTTTAAAGAACTCTGAAAATAAGCAAATGCCTCTATGATTGTAACAAGAGCCATAGAAATTAATTATCAGTAAACTTTCTTACTGCTGTGTGCATGTTCAGCAGTCCAAGGTTTAAGAAAGATGTTAACTGGAGTGTTGAGCTTCTTGTGTTTGCAAAGTAACTGAGCATATTTTATACAGACAAGAAAATGTTCTGTAGTTTTTTTTATTAAATCAGAAGTAGAAATAAAGGCTTGGCACCTATTCACGAAAGATACTAGTATTAATCATCAATGAATCAATTGTATAATAGGGGAGGATAATGGAATGCATTTATTCAAATTAATGAAAGGCGGGTAATGCCCAATAAACTTATTAAATTCATTTCAGAGGGTAACATGGGTTGTTAATATCGTGGTTTGAGAATCATAAGTATTTGATGTTTTTTACACCAGGCTTAAGCTAAAGCTCAAATTTGTGGATTTGAGAGAATCTTTCACAGTTCGGTATTAATCTTTTTGTAACATTAATATTATCAGTTTAAATATATCAGTGAAGAGTTTGTGTACTTGCTATTGCTGTGTCACTACAGAACTTCCAATCTTGAGTTTAGATCTTAAACACTGTATGATTGTCAATACGTTCCTGGTCATCTCACAATTGAGGTTTAGAGTAGATTATGTGGATCACCAAATGTTAGTAACTAATCTGGGAGCTGATCTATTATCACCCACCTGGAAGACCTACTGTAGATGAACCTTCAGTTGTCCACCTTGTTTTTCATGCTGTGACGACGATGATGAATTACGCTCGAAACATTGATTCTCCTGCCCGTCAGATGCTGCCTGACCCGCTGTGCTTTCCCAGCAACACACTCTCGCCACAATTCCAGCTGCCAAGTGTCTTCAAGTGTCTTGTTGAAACTGCCATTCCTTACACAGATGCTGAACATGACTTTACATGACATCCTCACAACTGTAATTCTATAAGAGCCAACTAAACAATGATCAGAGTAGGATCCAAGCCAGTTCTTTTCTTGAACCCAAGAATACAAAAGAATACAAATATCACCTCTGACATTCTAGCTGAAGTCAGCTAACTCGATTCCACCAGTCAGGTATTAACCTGGGACTCTCTTGGACTCTCAAATACCGCACCATATGGTACATTTATTACTACTAATTACTGAGTAATTTTAAAACTATTCCCCTTTGTCAGTGTCACTTGATATATATAGTTCCCCCTTTCAGTAGATGTATTTACAGAAATATAAAAATGAACAGCATGAATGAGTAATTTTTCAGTATTTTCTAAATAAATCCAAAATAGTCCAGTTTGGTTAATGTTTACTTCTACAAAATGAGTTTTGATCATGCACTCTCATTTAAGACTACAGTGATAAAAACAGTTCTGCTAATAACAGACATAAGACCCTTTTTAAAGTGAAAGTAAAAAACAAAAAACAGTTGCTTTGTGACAACTTCTGCAAAACAGAGAATCATGTCTCTCCCCAGTGCCAACCTCCAAACCATGCCTGCTCCCCCTTCCCCCTTTTTTGGCAGAAATGCTCATTCTGAAATAAAATACACTACTGGAAGATGTGGAAGGTTAAATGCTCTGAGGAAGTGTCAAGAATACTATCAAAAATCATAGTCTGAAAAGTGCTGCCTTTCACTTGATCAGGGCTCCATATTATCGGATACTGAGGTCTAAGGCCTCTTCATTGATACTAATATGTAGCCAATGCAGTCAATAAAGCTTATTAATAGCTTTCTCATGCAAATGAGTACTACTTCCCATAATGTCACTCATGTTTTTGAGAAGCACCCCAATTGTTCACTTCTCAATACAGCAGATGTTGATACAATGCCTAAGATCTTGACTCACATTATGATGGTAGGGGGACCAAATTTATTTAATCCTGAAAGACTTGGTCTCCAAAGCACTAATTTGCTTTCACCCTGCACAAAAGAACAAATCCTTTAATGACCCACAAGTTCTTTAAGAGCTGCAAATGCTACCTAACCTGGAGTTTTATGTATAATTTTTACCAGCATGAAGAAAGAATACTCATGCCTGAGAGCCACTGGAGAATATAACTAGCCATATTAGAAGGATTATATAAAATGTTGACCTTATGTTACCAGGTGAAATCTAAGCATTTGATCCCAGGTTTGGCTAGTACATTAGATTATAACGCTACAGCAGTGACTTAACAAGTATTTCATTAGCTGTAAATGTACTATTGAATTTTTTCTAATTTTGAGACATGTCTCGGTATCATCCACTGAGACATATATCTAGACTAATATGAATTGTATTCAACATCTTTCTTATAGTTTTCATTGAGTCCTAAATTTGGACAAGGGAGACCTAAATAGTTTGGTGTTTAAATCTATTTTCTCTTTATAAATTCTATTTTCTCTTTATAAATTCTGTTTTCTCTTTATAAATTCTATTGTTAGACACTATTTTGTGGAGTTGTGATAATTCTGTTAAACCTTAGAAATGCTGGTGGTACCTGGTGATGGAAGTCCTACCACATTTCTGATCAGTCCCATTTGTGTTGGTATGGCACTGGAGCAGGGGTGTTAATCTCAGATCACAGGAATGAAACATAAATTCAGTAGGGCCATTTCAGTGCAATTTCAAACATACCTCATTTTGGCCACAGCAAAGGCCTGCAATGTGAACGTCACAAATTTATAGAATAGATGGAAAGGCTCTTCAAGGGTGGAGTAGGTCTGTTTACATGATCTGGACATTTTCAAATCCCTTACAGTTCAAATTGCAAAAATAAAGCCAACAGCAGTTTTCAAATTATTAACAATAGTGTGCTAGTTTACTTTGATCGACAGGCCAGCTGGCATGACATCTTTTCAATCAAGTTATTTATTGGCATTTCTAAGGATGTTTATGAATGTTTGGCTGAGTTTCAAAGGGTACAATTAACTTAGCAAAGGTTTCTGCATCTAATATTTGGCAACCTAAAGAGGCTACCAAAAAAATTCTGGTATGATCCGACTAGCTACTTAAACATTTGAACATAGAATTATGAGTAAGCATATGCCACTTGGCCCCTTGCCTGCTCCAACATTCAAATAATATCATGGCTATGTAAATTCCTATCTGCTTGTGATAATATTTTACCTTGATCATCCATCCATTGCTACCTTAAAAGTATTCCACCACTTTGCAGAAGTATGTTCCAAAAACATGTAATTCTCTTTGCTGAAAAAGTCTCCTAATCTCTCTCTATTAGGTAGGCAACCCCTTATATTTAAAGAGTGCCTCCTACCTCAGTGCTAGAATTTCCACCAAGACTGCACTGGTTTCCTCCCACAATCCAGAGATGTGCTGGTCAGGTGAATTGGCCATGCTAAATTGCCCATAGTGTAGGTGCGTTAGTCAGGGGTAAATATAGGGTAGGAGAATGGGTCTGGGTGGGTTACTCTTCGGAGGGTCGGTGTGAATTTGTTGGGCCAAAGGGCCTGTTTCCATACTATTGGTACTGTAATCTCATCTAAACATCCTTTTCACATGCACACTGTCAAGGACATCTCAGGATCTTATATGTTGTAATCAAATCACTTCTTACTCTTCTAAATTCCAGAAGATACAAGCCTAGCCCTTCCAAACTTTCCTTTAAGTCAACCCAACCATTCCATGTATTAGTCCAGTAAACTTCTGAGCTGTTTTCAATGCATATAAACTGGGCAAGGTACTCCAGAGATATAGCTCTGTATAGATAAAGCACAACTCTGTTCTTTTGTATTCAATTCTTGCAACACACAACAGCAATCTATTAACCTTGCTAATTATTTGCTTTAGCTACATACTGACCTTTTGTGATTCATGCTCTAGGACTTTCAAATCTTTCTGCACTTCAGTATTTTATAATGTCTTACCATTTAGATAGTATGCTTCTTAATCTTTCTGTCAAAATAGACACTTTCACATTTTTCCCATTTATAATCCATTTGCCATATGTTTTCCCACTCATTTAACCTATGTATATCCTTTGTAGCCTCCTTATGCCCCCTTCACTGCCTACCTTTCTATCTACCTTTGTGTCGTTAGCAAATGTAACAACCATACCTTTAGCGTCATCATCCAATTCTTTTATGTTAATTGTAAAATATTGAGGCTATGGCACTGATCCCTGAAAATAACCTAACCTGTTTGTTGTTAACTAGCTAATCTTCTATCCATGCCAATGTGTTTTCCCTCTGCATTATGAACTCTTATTTTCCATAATAACTTTTGAAATGGCATCTTATAAAGTATCTTATAGAAATCCAGATACAGTACATCAACCAATTCTCATTTATCGGTAGTATTTTACTTCAAAGAAGTCTAATGGATTAGTTAAACATAATTTTCCTTTCATAAACCATGTTGACTCTGTGTGATTACTTTGAACTTTCTATGTTCTTGATATAATAACTTTAATATTATTAAAAACTTCGAACATCTTCCCTATTATAGATATTCAGATAGCAGGCCTGTAGCTTCCAATTTGCTGTCTCTCTTTTTGATTAAAGGAGTAATATTTGTTCTTTTCCAGTCTAATAGAGCTTTATCAAAGGAGGTGAATTTTGAAAAATTAAAACTAAAGCACATGCTATCTCACTAGCCGCTTCTTTTAAGACCTTAGGATGTCAGTCCACAGTTCCAATAACTTACTCAGCTCCACTTCCTGGTGATTGTAATTTTCTTGAGTCTTTCTTTTCCTTCTATAGAACTGTTTCTAGGATGTTATTTGCATCCTCTACAGTAAAGGCTGATGTTATTTTGCTATCTACTTATATTCCATTATTATTTCTCTAGATTCACTTTTTGTAGGACCATCACCGATTTTGTTAACTGTTTAATAAACACCTGTAGAATTGGTTGAATTAGAATAGGTTGAATTTTACCAAAAATCGGCTAAGTATCAATTTCATGCAATTTCATGGAAAGTTTCTGCCTGTCAGCTGTAGGAAGATATAACACAATTCTGTGCTGCTCACCTCATTTTGTACGCATCACACTTCTAGGGCACGCTACTGATGCTATTGTGTGCTCACCAGCAGCTGATATACTCACCTTTGCTGGATTAACTGAGATTCCTTTATTTAAAGCTTGACAGTGCACCAAGTCCTATCTGCCAGCCAGGAATCGCCCTTTACATTGCAAGAAGTAGAAGAGGATTGAAAAAGAAAAGCTTCTGAGGGCTCAAAGATGGCACAGATGAAACTTAATTTCAAATACAAGCTCACATCTAAAAATATGTTGGTCCTTTATGTAATCGTCTGTCTGATACAGGGTCATTTGAACTGCAGCTACAGAAACAAACTACACAGGATATCGTAAAGAAGCTAAACAAAGGCTGAAATTGCTTCTGCGAACCAACAGGAGTCACTTGTCTTTCAAGCAACAAATTTACAGTCCATGAATGATTAGTGCTCCCAGCTCACATCTATTTGAAGTGGGTATTAATTAAGTCCAGTCTGTACCCGCCAATATACTCTGCTATCATGCTGAAGATGATGCTCCTCCTGCTCAATTCGCTCTTTGCCTGGTTGAATTGCTCAAAGAGTGCACCTCGTCATACTTGGAGTGTCCATAAGTTTCCCCCAGACATAACCTCATCGTCAGGAGATCTCTCTTTTGCTCTGTGTTGATCTAGTTGAAGTTTGGGCACCATTCATTCTAATGGAGTCATTAGCCATGGTTGCACGAGCTTGTCTCCCAGTAGCCATCCTTGTAAGGCATCCAGCCCTTGAAACCAAGCAGGAACATGAGTGTTCTCAGGATATATGATTCATGGAAGCTCCGAGCGTAACTGGTATAGGCTTCTAAGATATGGTAACGATAATCATGTGTAAAGAGTCTTTAGTGTCCTACACCTGGGGGATGCTAACCTCATTGGTCAAAGCCTACTTCCCTGAGTTTGTCATGAGAAAATAAGATGAAATGGTGTGATCTGTCACAAATTGTACTGGTAACATCATTGATGTATTTGTGGATTAAGGATGAAAAGACACACAAATCCTTAGGTGGATCCTGGGAAGGAGCAGTGCATAGAATTAACACAGATGTCACTTTGTCAGCCGCTGGAATAAGTTCGTCACCCATTCCTTGTAGGTCCCAATTCTGTAGTTAGCATAGTTCTGTCATGGTGTCCCAGAATATTCTCAGTTTGCAGTGGCAATGCGCCTCACGCATTAGGAGGAAATAACATTGAGGATGATAGACTCTGGCCTCCCAAACTTTCTCTACATCTTGAGGAAACCTTCTGCTGTGAATTCTTCACAGGCATTTTTTAATTGTCCTGGGATTACTGGTGCATTCGTTCCTATCCATTTCTCTGCTCTTTCAAGCACCTCAGCAATAATGACCCCTGATATGACAAGATCCATTGGTTATGACTCCAGAGAACCTGTACTGGGAATATCAGAAACCGTTAGTAATGTGAGTAGTCAGCATTTGCATCAGACACAAATGATAGTTTTGCTTTCTCCTCCATACATTAGGATAGAAAGGATTCTGAGAAGAGGAGGCTTGGAATGCCTGTACATGGACTTCAGACAGAGGGGAACTTATTCTTATGTATGCAGCACAGGTCATGCCACAATGATGTAGTAGATACAGTAGATTGTAAGTACAGTAGGAATAGTGAAACCTTGTCCCCTTAACCTCACTGTCCTCCTCCACATTACTGAAGAAAGATAGCATTGTATATAAGAGTGCGTTGTTGAACATTTACAATTCAAGGTGAGAGGAAATCACCTTCTACACATACTGAGGGGACCTTGTGCAGCCCATGAGATCTTGGATTGTCCTTGTGAAATGTGGGCCTCAGGTGACACTTTTGAGGTCACATCTAGTTACTTCTGCTTAACAGAGATGTATGGGTGTGATCAATCTGTAATGACCAATGACATGGCCAGGATGGCTTGTGACCAGAATTTTTATTCCATGCAGTTGGACACTTCATGCATTTCATGTGCAGGATGCTATGATTACAGATGTCTTCAAACTGTACTGTGAAAGTGTGATTAATGTAATTGAAGTTCTTACATGGCACACAAATAGAGCCCATGTATTCAGACAGAAATAAATCTCACTTTGTCCGCTCTGGCTGTGGTCACAGATATTTTCCGTTCCTATTGTAAGTATATGCAACAATGAAGCATCCACTGGAGAAAGTGAGGACTGCAGATGCTGGAGAGTCAGTCGAAAATGTTGGGGCTGGAAAAGCACAGCATCCGAGGAACAGGAGAGCCGATGGTTTGGGCATCTGCCCTTCATCAGGAATGTGGCACATTCCTAATGAAAGGCTTATGCCTGAAACGTCGACTCTCCTGCTTCTCATATGTTGCCTGACCTGCTGTGGTTTCCAGCCCCACCCTTTTCGACAATGGACCATCCACAACCTGTTTGGGTGGACAGAAATTCACAATCCTCTGAGAAGAAATTGTTCTTATTCTCCATTCTATGTGATTGTCCCTTTATTCCTGAGACTGTGTACCAGTGTTCCAGATTCCTCAGCCAGGAAATCAAACTCTCAGTGAATGCCCTATTATCCCACGTCAGGATCTTATATATATTGATGAGATCACTTTGCACTCTTGAATACATCACCTCACACTTCTCGTCATTAAAACTCATAACTGCCTACCTGCCCACTTAACCAACTTGTCTATGTCAACCATATGAGGCAGGTTGACTACAATTTCTGGAAGGATTTCAAACAGCACTTACCAGGACAGAAATCAGACATCATCCTCCTAGATTGTCTCATCTTTGCCTTATATGACCTTGCTGTTTTTAAACAAAAACAATCGATACGCGATGTCTCCTCTAACCAGTTCTGAGCAAAGGGGAGCAATTGAAAATCATTATGCCTGAAATGATACTAACAGCTTGCCATTGATATCATATAATGAACAATGATTCTGGCTAGAGAGATAGGAATCAAACGTTACATAAACACTACTTCATTAGGTTGAAACAGATTCATTCAAGAAACCTGCCACATGTCTGAAACTTCTGGTATTTGAAAAAGACTGCATTGTAATTTCTGGACTGCCTTGCTTCAGTCTGGTAAGGAGCAGGTTGCTAATAAAATTACGTTAGTCTGCTAACAATCTAACTGATGCCACCACAACCAGACTCCATGTTTAGCTATTCTCCTTTGAAACTTAGTTCAAGAAGAAATCTTGTATTCACTGGAGAAGAGGACACCAACCTAATTTAACTTCATCACCTTAGAAAAAAAATTTGCAACTTCATGCAACTGCACCCACCTAACCTCAATGAGCTACAGAAAATAGTTTCTACTGAACACTTACCTTCTGGACTCAGTTATAAATCAAGCAAGTTAATTGTGAACTCAATTCTTCTTTTGTCTTTACATGCTTATATTTTGACAATCATCCTCTGGGTTTGGATGCATGAATAAACTGTACAGGGTAGTTTTGTTTTAACCCTAAAGAGGGTTTATTGCAAGTCAATTAAAAACAAAAGTGGACTTCACAAACAAAGAGTTTGGAGGGAACACACTAGCAGCCCATTTCAAAAGAAAAAAGAAGAAAAAATGTTATGGTTGTCTGCATACAGGCAGAAAAGAAAAATAAAATAACTAATCTCTCACTCTTGCCCATAATAATCGAACCTGAAGAAGTAAAATTTCTTTACAATTTACAGATCTTTGTTCTAGCACACAAAAAATCTATATCGTTGTACTTCACTGAAATATGCTAAGAAGCCGGATGTTTACTTTTTGGTTGCAGGAAATCTGGAAAATAATTTATTCTGTAACTTGCTGAGAAAGTTGATATACGAGAAGAACTCAGCTATCCTGAGGCTTCAGTGCAGTCAGTGGCTTACGCTGTTTTTTTTTTGGCTTAGGTGGTATGTGTAATTTAAATTTGAACAGTGAAATTTCTATGTGTGTTTGAAGGAAGCAAAGGCAAATAGAATTGGGCTCACTGCACTATTCATTACATCATTAAAATCACATTGTCATGGTGAATATTAATGCACAAAATCTTTGGCCATATCAGTAAAGCTTGAGGCTGAATTTTATTTATTCATTCAAGGTAACCTCCCAGTGTTGATGTAAGGAATTCAGTGATAACAGTACTGTTGAATGTTCAAGGGATGTTGGTTAAGCATGCATTTGTTGGAGATGGTCACTGTCTGGCACATGTATGTGTGAATATTAATTTGATTTCCCAAGCCTGAACATTGTCCAGATTTTATTGCAGATAGGCACAAAGTCCTTTGTCATCTGAAGAGTTGCAAGTAGAACTGAATTCTGCAACCATCCCCACTCCTGACTGTCTGATACAGAGAAGCTCCTTAGTGAAGCAATTAAAGATGTTGGACCTGGGACACTAACTTGGAAAATGCCTCAACCAATATTTTGGGATTGGGATGGTTGACCTTCAACTACCTCAGCCATTATCCAGTTATCATCGTACGTAAATTGAATTAGTTCAAGATTAGCATCTGTGATGATGGAGAAGTTTGCAATTTTGGCTGGTTATGATTTTGAACACCTCCTGCCTATATCTTGCACTCACCTGCGAGGATCCACTATCACTGAGGATGGAGATATTCATGAAGACATCCCTGGCACTTAGTGGTTTACTTAGCCACCTATGTCTACCCATAACTGAAGAGGTTTAAACTGATCTGCTGAATTTGGGAATGTTTGGCTCTGTCTAAAGCAAGGGTTGACAACTGTTCCTTTCTATGAAGACCATTGTTTTAATTAAAGGCAGTCTTTTAAAATCAATCAGCTGTTAGGTTAAAAAAAGTAAAAGCAGTAGCATATCTTAAGTCAAAATGATTTTGAGAATTTAACAAACCATTTGTCTCTATTTCAAGCTGTAAAAAGGGATTTTCCTTCTGATACTTTAACGAAGGATCACAATTCCTGGTGAATTTCCTGTAATTTCAATCTGATGTTTAAAGTTTAGGCAAAAATCCCAATTCTTCAAGCTAGTAGGTGAAAATCTTTGTATCCAAAATTGAATATTAACGAAATCTCAAATTTGCCTTCTACTTCATTACTTTTTGTCCAGAAAATCATAATGATATGTTTTCTTTCAGTTTTCATTAGAGTTTTTTTTTAGCTTTCCTCCAAATTGCTGGGCTGAATTTGATTTCTTGTTAACATCATCCTCCACTAGATATACCTGTTGGCTTAATAAAACAAAAACAAGTCATCTCTAAGCCAAAAATCAATGATGCACACACATTAAAAAAAAGTTCTTATTTTCATGTAATATAAATTGTTAATTTTATTCAAGTGCCTAGCCACTTTCAAGCAGTAGCACTGAAGCTAATGTTTTAATGAGGTAACAACGCAATAATGAAAATTATGCTGCCATTTATGTGACGTTATTTGTTCAGGCACTTTTTTTATGATAATGTGATCCAGGCAGAAAAGGTTGGGAGCTGAAAATGAGGTGTTTCGACACGTGATTTGGAGCACTGTTGATGACCCCTGGTTTATATAATGCTGCATCTGTTGTTGTAAGATGAATCTAGTCATGTCTGTAGCTTCACCTGATTAGCATCTCATTTTCAGGCAAAATTGGTGTTCCTGGCAAGGTCAGTTACATTTTACATTGACCAAGACTGGTTCCCTGATGATGATCGTACTAGGGTCGTATCCAAGGTCATGAGGTTACAGATGCTGGGGGAACTATAATTTGCGGCTGCTTATGGCCCTCAGCACTTCAGAGATTCCCTGTTTTGAACGACTATATCTATTAGGAATCTGTTCCATCTAGAACAGTAGTAGTATTACACAACATGATTGAAGATGTCCTCGGTTTTGAGACAGGTTTTCTTCCTATAAAAGCCTGTATGGTTGACACTCCTGCCTTTGTTATGACAGACTGATGCATCTGTCTCTGGTAGACATGTAGGAACAAGCTCAAATATGTTTTTCCCTTATGTTTGTCATTACCTCCTCTAAATGTTGTTCCTCACCTGTGCCCTTCATTACTTGGCTAGCTTGGTGAATGGTAGTGCTGCTAAGCCACCCTTAATGGAGGACATTAAGATACATTTTATGCCCTTTTTTTCCTTAGTGCTTCTTACAAATTGTGTTCAGCATGTGGGAATACTGACTCCGTATCTAAGGGAAGGTGATATATAGTAATCCACTCATATTTGACTGCTGCATTAAGATTTCAAGGGGTCTAGAATCATTCTTGAGGACTCCCAGGTTCATTCACTTTCATCAGTATATTATTCTGCTGCCACCTCTGACAGGTCTGTCTTATCAGTGGCATGAAACCAATCCAGGGAGAGTGATAGGATGGTGGTTAAGGGCACTAGCTTACAGCAACTGATGGGAGAAAATAATCTGCTTTCTTCAGGTTTCAGGTATTTTTACTGCCGTGAGAGAGAGAGAGAGATGGGCACACGCACAGACCTGCTCTTCCAAAAGTCCAAAGCCTCCTCCCTGTATCATTCATCCCTACAAGCTGTTCAGCTACCCATAAGCCAATCAGGCTGCTGAACCTTCTCATCCATGACTGATCACAACTGCACAAACTAATCAGATATTTGTTGCCAGCCAAATCTCACTCTACATTTGATTCCTTCTACTAGGCCATCCAAAAAAAACCTCTCCTGGTGCATGAACAAAGCAACAGTTTTGGCACCAATACAATGAGTTTCAGCAACTTTGTTTTAAAAGTGCCATAATTCCTTCCACAATCTCCCCTTTTCCTTTTACCATTTCAGTCTACAATCAAAAATACAGAAAATGGAATGATATCAGAATCCCAGAATCAAGAGTAAAAGAAAGTGACATATATTTCAGTTATAAGCTATTGCAAAATAGAATTTGAGAACAAGTACAGCGAGTTAGTTAATATTTTATTAACTTTCATTAAGGCCTTGCTACGATGGATACAGCATAATAATGTCCATCAGTAATGTTAACAGTTAATGACCTGGCTTTGCTAGATCCCAGGTAATATTATGTGCCATTAGAGTCAGTGAATGTTATTCAGTACAGATACATAGCCTTTTATCCAAAATGCTCGGAACCAGCTGCTTTGCGGAAATCAGAATTTTGCGCTTTTCAGACTGTGACAGTTTAATGGTGAAATTTTTAAAAATCTTACCGGAGAAGCAGACTTCTAACTAAAAACGTGCTTGACCACGCCCCCCCATGTCGCATCTGAGTGACACACAGAGTGGGTGTTGACTTGGGGGTGTTGACAGAAAAACCTCAGGCCTGTAGATGCTTGGCCATGCCCCCACCCCAAGTCACATCTGAGTGACGCACATCAAGTGGGTCTCAACTTGGGTTAACTGTTTGCTGGCCAAACAACCTTGTTAATGAGAAAAAAACTTCACAAAAAAACTTTCAAATTTCAGAACTTTACGGTTTTGGATGTCCGGATAAAGGGTTACGTACCTGTACATATTAAAATCAAGACTTTCACAGAATCCAACCTAGATTTTTAAAATTTATTCAAATTATTATATATTAAGTGCAAATTCCCGATACGTTTGTTACAAAACTGTTGCCATCATTGGCGGCACAGTGGCTCAGTGGTTAGCACTGCTGCCTCACAGCACCAGGGATCTGGGTTCGATTCCAGTCTCAAGCGATTGTCTATGTGGCGTTTGCACATTCGCCCCTGTGCGGATTTCCTCTGGGTGCTCCAGTTTTCTCCCACATTCCAAAGATGTGCAGGTTAGGTGAATTGGCCATGCTAAATTGCCCATGGTGTTCAGGGATGTATAGATTAGGTGCATTAGTCATGGGTAAATGTAGAATATTAGGGTAGAGGAATGGGTCTGGGTGGGTTACTCTTCAGAGGGTCGGTGTGGACTTGTTGAGCCAAAATGGCCTACATTATAGGGATTCTATGAAAACACTTTTTTGAATTGAATTCTGTCCTGTTCCACAATTTACGCACTTCCAGATATTATTATATGAATGTTACTGTTTCCATGAGAAGTCAGTAGAAGCAGAACAAGATATTGAAAACACAATATATATGTCTACAAATGTTTTGGTCTGATTAGACTTGACATAATGTACCATAAAAGGATGTTGTATGAAATGTGCAGAGGCTGCAAGCTAAGTTCCCAATTATGGAGGAAATGCCACTTTCGTGACTCTGAAGAAACTAAATTTAGTACTTGTTAAAACAATTAAATCTGCAGAATACAATTTTGTTTCAGTCTATCTTGTCAGGAGGAAATTCCGTAATGAATTGCTCAGGTTGAATAGTTCAATTGATAAAAATATTGTAGAATTACAGTATGTCTGTAATATTTGTAACTATTATTCTATCCAACCTGGATGTTTGATTCATTGATTAAATGAAAACTAAACTCATACAGTTTGATTTATCAACTTCTGGACTTCCTTATGGTGTATTTGGATAGTTGCCACAGTGCATTTTTGAATTGACCACTCATTTTTAAGTTAGTACAAAATACTGTTCCTACAAAAGTAAATCATAGATACAGTATGCCTTCTACTCCTTTTAATTCAAAGTCAGTTAACACTATATGCTTGTTTGTGCTATGTACTTGTTAACCTATTTGTGCAAAATTACTGAGCAGTTGGGATGAATATAACTGTGTATGTCTAAGGAAGTAATCATGTAGTCCATAATTTAAGGATGATTATGGACACTTGCGACAAGTTGAATTTTACTGTAAATTAAATTATTGCAGTTAAAATAGCAAAAAAATTAGCAATACAAAAATCAAAAATGATTTTGTACTGAGATTGCTTTTTTTATGTAATGTTTATGCTTGAGACAGCATGGAAGCATTATTATATCCATTGTGTCTAACAACATAGTTTTTTTATTCATTAATTATTCTATTTCTTTATATGGTTTTGAGTTCCTTTCATTTCGTTTAGAATTAACAATGAATAACAAAATTGAATAATAGAATCCTGAGTGGAGATATTTTAATGTACAGACTATCAGTTTTAAAACCTGTGCACAGTCTATGTGTGTTTAAATGAAATAATTGAATTAACAACAATCTCATGCCCCAGTTCATTGAATGGTAAGATAATAGTTTGCACCATGATGGTCAACTACATGTTAAGCATCTCCAGTTGCTGGTTGGGTGCCCACTTTGTCATTGGCAGTCTCTGCTGCATTTGGTGGAGTGAAGGACAATGAATTGAGAAGGAGCGTGATTCATTGGCCCATGCCATTGTAATTCTAGTTGTTTTAACTTATTCCTGAAGATGGTGCTATTACTACTTTAAAAACAGTAATGTAAATGCGCCAATTAGTCATCTTCATGCCACAGAAGGCGCTATAACTTATTTTCTTGTTAGAACAAACAGAGCTAAAACACAAATTTAATCTAACTATGAGCAATGCCATGGGAGGTTTACTAAGATCCTTTGTAACAGTGACAGTTTTAGCCCATTGAAGTCAATCTTAATGCAGTAATAATAATGCCGGTTGTTCCAGAGGTGGTGCTGTAACTCAGCTCCGTCTGTTACATGGCTACAATGTGTACAATTTTAGTCAAATAACTGTAAACAATATCATGCAAGGAACCATACTTGTTATAAGTTATAAATAAGATATCTATTTGGTGCTGATTTGGTTAAATTAGGAGTTAAGTTAACTTGTTCAAACATTATGCGTCTTTTCAGAGCAGTATTGATTTCAGTAATTCAATGAATCACAAAATGACCAAATTCCTTTAGTCTTGTGTGATTCATGCTAATGCTTGAGCCATTGAAGCACATTTTCGATGTGATTTTTAAAAATGTTAAAGAAAATCAGATCTTTCTTCGCTAATGAGTTGTGAAATCCTTCAAAGGATCTTACACTAAAGTGCTATGGTGTAGATTTTCATCTTGACCCTGCATGTAAAATTTTGGAACTTGATAGAAACGGCCTGATTTTCATTTTCACAATTAGCTGTTGAAAATGTGCTACTCTATGTTGAAAAATTTGTGTCCTCAGGGTGGGTCTGTGAACTGCAAATTTGTATAGCTCTTTCAAGCTCCCTTTTTGGGTTCCAATGTTTCAGCTTTAAAAGACCGCTTTATGTTTTAAACAAGATGACAGGTTTACTCAATCAATACTGAACGTTTTTCAAGTAAACATAATATGGTCATTTGACAGATAGAAAGATTGAGAATAAGAATAAAAATTATGTATGAAGATGAAAATGAAATCAATGTCTAGTATCAGTTCAGATCTGTCTCTTGCTTGAAGATTCTCTTTCTGCAATGAAGAGGTTAAACAGGTAAAGCCACATTTTGCAAAACTAG